>NW_008588076.1:0-1404 GCF_000691845.1 Merops nubicus
ACTTTCTCCTTAGAGGGCCACTGAGGCAGGGGGACAAGGCACAATACAAGCCCTGCATGGCCAGGAGATGTTTCGGTTTCATCCAGCTTAAAGGTTGGGTGGTGCAGAAAGCCAAGGAAAGCTGGGAAAGGGTCCTGTGCAGTGGGAGGCAGCGAGTTCTTGCCATTGCAGGAACAAGATTAACCTGAGTGGGGCACAGAATCAAAAGCAGGTGGAAGACGAGCGAAGGAGCCGAGACTGGCGCCCACAGCACGGTTTCAGAGAGCAGGATGAGGCCATTGCTGGCAGGTCCCAGGGCTGTGGTGGGGCCGGGAACAGCATCCCTGCCGCCTCCCCACATTGCCTAGCCTTGCTCACCTTCCAGCCCGGCCCCACGGGCACCGTGGAGCAGGACAGGGCAGCAGGAACCCCAAGCCCCCCTCCCGGCTCCCGCCTCATTCCTGATGCGGGTTTCTGTGGCATTAGCAGCAGGACTAGGGCTGGGACCAGGCTGTGCCTCCCACCACCCAGAAGGGACAACAGTAGGGTGAGGGGGACGCTGCGCCCATGGCACCCCACTCTGCCTGGGGACCCTTCTGTCCATCCCCACCTGGCTGTTCTCACCACCCAGGTCACCCTCGCCTCCAGGTGGGGGGCACAGCACCCTCCCCTCTGGTTGCCCACCTAAACCAGTGCCATCCACTGGTTGCCCCTGGGATAGCAGCATGGGGGGACTGGAGGCTCAAGGCTGCTGCCCCAGGGAGGCTGGGGGAAGGGTCAGAGATGCTTTTTCAGCACCCCAAACCATGCCTGGTGTGTCCTTCCATCAGCTGCCTCCCCTTGGGTGTGCACACACACAAACACATGCATATACACACACCCCTCCACACCCTCACACTGAGCCCTTGCTCGCACACTGGGGAGGAAATGCGGGGCACAGCCTGGATAGACAACATGGGTACCGAATCTATGTTCTCCTACACACACACTCAGTCCCCACCCCCCCAACACTACCAGGCAGATGTCCCTCAACGCTCACGTGCACACATGTGCTCACTCCCACATGCTCTTGCTGCCCCACGCCCACAGCCTGGCACACACGCATGTGCAGCCGTGTGAGCACACACATGCAGTGCTACATGTGCAGACATGCGTGCGCTTCCACCCGTGGGCACACACGGTGCCATGCGTGAGGCCATCGTGCGTGCTTACAGCCATGTGCAGACCGTCACACGTCAGCAGACTGTCAGTGTGCAGGATGTGTACACCCAGCGTCACATGTGCACACGTGTGCTCTCCCGTGTGCACCACCACTTGTGCACCATCATGAGTTCTCCAGTCAAGTGCACACACCGTCACACATGTACCCACCACCCGCACACCTCTCCCCTGTGCACGTGCAGCACCTCTCCATCATCCCGCGTC
>NW_008588077.1:0-8898 GCF_000691845.1 Merops nubicus
CGGATGACGGAGGATCAACCCTGCTGCGCTCGTCTCTGAGACTCCCGACCTGTACCAGGAAGAGGGAATCTTTGTGTTGGAGCCCTGGGTTAGGCCTTGCTGCAGCCTTATGAATTTTACGTTTCTAGTTCATTGTTTCTGTGTTTTGTTTCTTGCTTTTCCTGTCTATTGCATTTTCCATCCTCATTAAAGAAGCTGCATTGCATGAACGATTGTTTTGGGGCTGAATTTGTTCTTTACTGGGTTTGGAATTATGTCTAAACCTGAGAGCTGGTGTGAAATGCTAGATGACTATTGATTTGCTAAAAAATATTTTGGAAGATCTCAATTTCTCTCAGATTTTTCAGCTGCAGGGTAAGGCAGTTACCAGCAGATTCTTAGCTTCATTTCAAACAACAGATTTCAAAGGTGAAATACAACTTTATGTTTTGGGAGGTCTATAGAAGAATGAAAATTAAAGTAGTGGCCTATTTCTATCTGGTTTTAGCCTGCACCTTGTTCCCACCCTTCACATGCACCCTGCAACGTGGCTGGTGCGTTCACCGGCGCTGTCATCTGTGGGCAGCCTGAGGCCATTCTTTCCTGTGACCTCAGGGAAGATCTGCACAGGGTGGCCGAGAGCCACTTGTTGGCTGCACAGTTCTCCACGCCTCTGGCTGCACCCACATATTCAGGTCTTGCTTTGGACTAGGGGTAAAAGGCTGGACAGTTGCTCTGTCCTGAGATAAATGTGGGTAACCTGGATGTGAGAATTACCTGAGTCCTTACAGGGATTGCTGTTGTAAGTGATAACTGCCAAGGACTCAGGTTGGTCCTAGGGAGTTCAGCACATATTTAGTGACATTGTGTAGAAAAATATTCCTGGGATTGTGTGACATTTGCACTCAAAGAGGAAATATGGAATACCTATGAGCAGGGATAAATATCCTATAAACTCAATTGATAAATAAAAGTGGAAGGAAATGATTATGTGGTAATGAAAACCAGAAGACATACTTTAGTACAGAAAATTTATTTGGAAAGAGACAGTTTTTCTACAATTTTGCAACAAAATTGTACAGAATACAAAGACCATCTTTCCAGGGGTTCAGTGGGGCTTTGGCTGATCACCAGGGTCGAAGTGATGCAGTGTATATATATATATATAAAAAAAGTTTGCTCTCCTTTGGTGCAATCGCTGTGTGCAAATTCTAGCATCCTAAGTCACCTCTCTAAGTTCAGTGCCAATAATATAACTGGAACAAGACAAAGCACAACGTAAGCAGATGACTAAATGGGAAAGCCTGAGGATAACAGATCTAAACTAAAGGCAAAATGAGAAAATGCACACATGAGCCTGCCCTTTGCAGGTGCTGAGCCTCGGCAGCACTCATTCTTTTCAGCTGGAGCCAGGCGACACCCAGCACTGGGGCTGGTGCCTACCAGCTCCACCCCCAATTTGCATCGTGAGTTTCCTTTGCTGCTTCTTTAAATTGCTTTGTGAACACTCTGGCTGAGTTTAGTACGTCCACCGTTTCCCAGAGCGGTATGAATTACACGGATGTGTCCATTGGGAAGAATAGGTGTAGGAGTATTTCGGGGCGCACCGTGGCTCGGGTCGGGCGATGACTTGAGGGGTGAGTTTCTCCACTGCTGCCTCCAGCCTCCCCGTCACCTCTGCTGGCAGAGGTGCTGCGGTGGGGGCCTCTGCCAAGGCCACCTCGGAGGGTTCTGAGGATCCCACGACGGTTTGCTGCGGGTAGGTGGTGAGGATGGGCCCTGGGAAGGTGACGACGACGGGTGGCGGGTATATAATCACCCGGGAGTCGCCGCAGGCTACGACACAGGGCTCATTGCTGCTGGTGGCCAGGGGCTGGGGACACTTTGCCTCGCAGGGGTTGGTGCACGCCAGCTGGTTGGAAGCCATCGCCTGGCTGCAGTAGGGGAGTGCCTGCAGTTTGTTTGCAGAATGAAGGAAAAACAACAAAAAAAATCCCATTCGCTTGGTTATTGATACTTCTAAACTTGGCTCTAAGAGATCTTTAGACAGATTTAGTTGAGATAAAGACACCAGTTGAGCTCCTTTCCTTTCTGCTTAGCCTGTGTCTGTCCTTTCTAATTTGCTGCTTTAAGCTCGCTCTCTTTAATTGTTTTCCTCCCTCCTCTTTGCGTGCTGCCTCCAAAGCAGACATCTGCTCTAAACCCTCCCAGTCCTTTGAAATATTTCCTGGAGACAAGTTTGAGCTTGTTCCCACAGCGTCTCTTTTCCTCCCACATTAAGCTTCTCAGGGCAGTGCCTACAGTTTGTGTTTTACAGATGGGTTGCAAGAGAGCTGGGGGTGTGTGGGGTGGAATCTGGATTTTCAATAAAGTGTTGAGTAATCTGTTTAGCAGCCTGCTTAATTTAGTGTTTTATTTTCCTTGCCTATTCCTGTTACTTTCAGGCATTAAAATGCTCCACTAAAACACAAAAAAAAAAAGAATTAAAAGGGTAAGAATAAACAGTGGGTTAAAAATATTGGTTTAATAAGTAAGACACACAGCTTAAAATATAAATATTGTGGCGATATTGTCAAATAAGAAAATTGCAACTTCAGCCGAGGTGCACACGTTTAATAGTGTTTATTTCTTTCTTCAGATTAAATCTTCATTAAAAGGCTAGTTCTCCATTGTACAGCATTGTGTGATTTGATGAAAACTTGTAAATCAAAGATACCTTGTGGTGATGGATAAGGCAGAGGTATTATTTTATTCTCAGTTAAGTCCTGCGTGCTGCAGGATATTAGAACTGCTGTTCTTGAGAACACTTAGAAGATGAGGACTAAGGGATGTGGCAGCTTTGCAGTGCTCCTTAAAGACATTTGTAGGAAATACAGAATAAGGCAGATAGTGGGTTATTTGGGGCTAATCTCTGAAATCAGTAAGTCTTATCTACAGAGAAGCTGTATAGAGGTTCCTAAAATACGTAGCCAGCACCATTTTCTAATAAACTATTATCTTTCTAAGTCTAAAGTGAAAATACCCTGGAAGCTACTTTCTTCCACTTTGGAAGCTCAGTGTTATTCTGCACCAGGTGCTGTCACAGGGGAATGGGCAGAACAACGAGCTCTTTAATCTATTTTCTTGTCTCAACTACATTCAGAGGAAAGCAAAAACATCTTCAAATACATCATTCTGGAAAAAAAAAGGCAGAAAACCCCCATGTATAGCACTTTCCCCCAAATAATCTTAGGTTACAAAATAGCTTTGACTAAAAAAAAAAAAAAAGCTTAATTTAATCTCTCTAAAAACACATTAAAATATTAGCAAGGTTTTAACAGAAATGAAATCTTATTTCCACAGTTACATTAATAGCATTTAATCACCATTTGGTGTAGCTTGTTGTGACTGCAAATAAATTCCCTCAGGATGGACAGATCATGAACAACAGCAACGCTGCACATCTCTAGCTGCACAGAACTCAGGTTGAACAAGGATTTTACTTTAATAGTTATCTATGAAATCCCCCCCCAACAGCTGCTGAAGCCCCTCGTCATGCCATGTATGCAAAACAGTGCAAAAGCAATCCTAAAATCTGTTCTCAGAGTCCTCCTGAAAGTTTTTTCAGAACTAATATTGAAATACCCAATTCTCCCATAAAAACAGCCCCAAGCAGTCTTGAAAAGCCTTTGCTTTTATTTTTATCCAGCATATAAAAAACACCCATAAAAAGATGCTTCCTAACGTCTCTGAGAGTCAGAATATTTCTGCAGGTTTTAGTCCCGATTTTAAGAAAAAATTCTTGCTAAAACAAAAGGAAACTCAAGATTTTTATAGTTGGCAAATCAGACTTACTCAGTGTACCGGAGAGAACAAGTCAAGGGAAGCAGTTAGGAGAACCTTGCACGACAAGAGTATTTATACCCTTCCTCGGATTGCCTGGAGGGAGCTGAGACACCCTTTGTATAAAGGGCCTTAATTACTTATGAAGCAAACTTTGTTGTATGCACTACTCCTGGAGTTGCAGTAATTGTTTTGCTCACTGTTTATGATTATCTGAAGCTGAGTTAAGTCATAATACAAAATGCAGACGGTAACTTGCAGGTTCTTTTCATCTCGAAATTTCCTGGTTTTGCTCTACTGATTTGATTAGGAATTAAAAGTACACTAAGGGTTAATAGACTCCTGCTGACTTATCTTTGCTAAAACCATGACTGCAGAAGGAGCCTTGGAGATTCAGTAGCTCAGTGTGTCAGCACACAGAGGATCTGTTTTCCTTAATGGAAATATAAGTCAACATCTAATATTTGTCTCCATGCCTAGATCGAGCTCTAGAGAGATCTTGTTTTTCATCTGATATAACATTAATGAGGTTTATTAGATGTGTTCTTAAGCCAGAGGAACTATCTGGTGCAAAAACTTTAAAGAGCGAATCTATCACAGAGTTATCTTTAAACAAAAACGAAGCCAGCTCCAATTATGAAGTTTAAAATGAGGAGCTGATTAAATGTTTTACATGTTTCATTCTGCATGAGGTCAGAGCAGCCTAAATCCACTAGGATATTATTACTATTAACATAAAAGAATTTCCATGTATGACATACTGAGGGATGTTTGTGAGCTTCTTTGAAATCTCATTTCCTGATGTCTCCAGAATATTCCTGATAAGCTCCACAGCCCAGGGGATCTTTTTGGGGTGCCTCATAAAAAAAGAATCATGTCCTCAACCTAATGGTGGAGGGTTTATTTTATTGAAATGTGCTCGGCAGTTTTATTTTATGCATGAAGCTTCTCTCCAGAGGGAAAAAAATGAGTGTGGTGAGCTGGTCTCTGGGAAAATGGATGTGCTGTGACAAGGTCCTCCTGGTGGCCTCTGCCACCTGAGGGAGCCTCTGTGTCCATGGGAGCCTCTGACCACGCACAGCGCCTGCGCGCGGGGCAGAAACAGGTCCATCAATACTGGCTGGGGCAGGGTTCAGCCTGTTGATGTGTTCCATGGCAGAAGCAGCCACAGTTCCATGATTTGGTCCTGATAAGGGAGGATGAATGTTGTATGTGTTAGGGGAGCTCACAAATCAGCTGAGAAGATAGTTTAGTTTTTATTTTTTTATTGTCTTCCTTAAATTTTCATTATCTCCTGGTTCTAACTCTGGTAATTTCTAGCTGTAAGACCCTCCCCCCTCCAAGGATGCACCCTAAAATCTCTATTTCAAAATATGGGTATTAGAGCACATATAGCCAGTATGCAATTCACCCCAACCAAAGGATCCTAGCTAAGCACTCCAGATCCTCCTCCCAGGCAATCTGTGGCATTTTGGAGATCTCTGACAGAGCTAGGAAGCGAATCCTGACTGTTGTGTGAAGATGGAGTCCCTTATCTACAACGTAATTAACTCTTTCCAAAATTTTCCCATAATGTAGCAATGTTATACAGTTTTCTTTTTTTCCCCCCCATAGTTTTTGTGTCATGCTTCAGAGTGACTAACAAAGATAATAAAGGCAATAAAGAGCTGAGGGTGATGCAGGCTGCATACACCACAATATAGAACGTTAATATTGTCAGCGCTTGTTAATTGTAAATTATTTTACAAAATTAAATCCTTGTCTGAGGCAGGGAGAGCAGCAATAATGGCTCTTGCCTCGTTAAGATATGGTTTACATGGTCAAACCAGTTCTGTTCAACTTCAGAGCACAGAAGCTTTGTTTGTGAAGCTGAGTCAGGAGCACTGGCTAATGAAGAAATAATCAAAGGAAAACGCTCGGGGATGGATGCTCTGCTGATGCAGGTCTTCAGCTTTCATTCTCTTCACTTCAAAGCAGCTCTGCTTGCTTACGTCACCTGAATGCAGATTATATCAGCAAGAATTCTGCCCATTAGGCAAATGTGAACTGAAATGTTGGTGCAGATTGGTAGTGAGAGTTAATTATCTACTGGTGTCTAGATCCACTGGGTTTTGCACTATTGGAAACTTGAGCATTCTGGTTTTGTACAAACTACAAGTGAAAGTTGAAAAATTCAAAAGTTGAGGTAGTGAATCAGCCTAATTAGGGCAATGCCAGAGATGACCTTCATATATCTCCTTTAAGGTGATGTTATTGCCCAACGCTAGGCGTCACCTACAGCTATTATCATAATGCAGCTATTTGCATAGGCAATGTCTTAATAAGTGTTTGTGAAACATTTTCAGTCCTCGGAACATTCCCATGGTGTTTAATTATGCTGGGTGTTTCCAGAAACACCTCATAAAGCCTAATTTATGGCGGAAGGAGCAGGATTTAGCAAAACTACAGCTACTGAAAAATAAAATCCGTGGGCTGGGTCGATGACAGAGTGAAGGGTGGTCTTCCATTTGCCAGCTCAAGTGGACGAAGCCTTTTCTGAAGGTTTTCTGATAACATTCAGTGGGAAAAAGGGGGGAAAATCTTGTATGGGGGCCTCATGTGTGCAATTGCTGGATGGCTTTGTGCTTTCCAGCCTTGTCAGGACCTTGACAGGTGTGAGAGGCTGGGGTTCACTGGATTTTTTTGTCTTTACCAACACCTTCTGAGGGCTTAGCAGACTGCTGGAAAATTTAGGAATCTAAATGCAGTAGGTGAACCCAGGACTTGTACATTTTGTTCACTTCAAGCTGGCATTAAACTAGATGTTGAATGCTAAAAAATGACAAACTGTCAAGAAATTATCAGTTGGTGTGATTTAAAGTTTGAAGAAATAAATGTTGAAGGAGCACAGAAAGAAAGGGAATGAAGGGAGTAGGGTAGAAGAAAGACCTCTCCCTCACCATGTGCCAACCAGAACTGTACTGACACACAAGAAATCAGAAATCCTGGCTTGTTCATGGCAGGAAAGCAAATTATTTCAATTTTGTAAAATCTGTTTGGAGTATACCCATGTTACATTCTCTCCCTGATCTCAGGATGTGTTTTTTTTTTTTTTGTTAATCCTGTTTCTTGTATGGATGAAAACCAGAGTCATGCAGAAAGGTTTGCAAGATGCTGAGTTAACCCTAATATTTGGCCTCCACAGCTCCCTCTGGTTGCCCCACACGACGTTACACAACCTGCCTCACTTGCCCTTTAAGTCTTGAGCTTTTCTTTCTCTCACCCACTTCCCAAGGACCCACCTCAACTCTTCATTCTATAGAACAAGGCAGCAGCACAATGGCACCAAACTGTTCTCCTTCCATCATGTGTAAGTCTTTGCCTTGGGAGAATTGTTATCTTTCTTCAATGTGTATATAATTACAGATGCTGAAGATGCTGGTTGGTTTCCTAGAGATAGATAAGGAGCAGACCTGACTAGGTTGTAATTGTGCATGTCAGCTTTATATTCCCTGTAAAGTCAGTCCAAATAAAGGCTACGTTGTGTTGGCTATGAAATAGCAGCAGAAGGGGTGGTCCTTGAGCAGGATCTTTTCTAGGATCATCAGCCTGACCTGTCAAAAGGTGGAGAAGGGGCCATTGTCACCATTTATAGATCAGGAATGGAGGCACAAAAGTATAAGGCTGAACTGTTGTTTCAGGTGAGCACAAGTTAAGGAGAAGATGGAGCTGGGCCACTTGTGGACATGTATGGCTGGGGAATGAAAGATGATGGGTATAAACTGAAACATGAGAGGTTCAGATTGACATAAGGAAGGGAAAAAAAAATTGTCCATGAAGGGGTCTCACAGCATCATGGTCTGAATTCATAGAATGGTTTTGGTGGGAACAAACCGCTAAGATCATCAAGTCCAACTGTTAACTCAGCACCGCCAGGTCACCACCAAACCATGTCCCTCAACACCACATCTCCATGGCTTTCAAAGGCCTCTGGGGATGGGGTTTCCAGCATTGCCCTGGGCAGCCTTGGCCAGGCCTTGACAGCCCTTTTGCAGAAGACACTTTTTCCTAATGCTCAATCTAAATCTCTCCTGGGGCAACTTGAGACCTTTTCCTTTCGTCCTGTCAAACTTGATCCTGCTCTGAACAAAAGGTTGGGTGGGAGACCTAAGAAAATGTTAGAAATGCAGAATTAACTCCTCAGCTGGTGCACGTTGGTTTTATCAAGCTTCACCATCTCTATTCCCAGTCACAGTCTATAGTTAAAAGCACAGTTGTTTTTTAATGACTGGTGAGCATAGAATGAGTCTTGGAATATAAAAAAAAAGGAGAATTGTTAGTTGTGTGGCATCAGAGTTTGCTGCAACACTGAAGACTTGTAATACTGTAGCATGGTGCCAGTAGAAGACGTTGTACAGCCCTCACAAGGTTCTTTGAAAGTATTTGTGCTCGGCCTTCCACAGGTTATACTTAACAAGTGAATTTTTCCCCCCAGGGGAATCCCACACATTCATCTTAAGTTTTAAGGACAATTTATGGCACAGAAACCTGAAGTTATTTAATCAGGAACAAACCACAGGAATGTAAACAACTTGTGCAGGAGAATGAACACAGTATTTTTAGCAATTTGTGGGTGTAGCAGCTAAATCTGATGTGAGTCATCTTGTGTCCTCCCTGGCAGACCTCAGACCTGGGGTGGTTACAGGGTGAGAAATGGTGTCCAGCACACAGACCTCTGCTCCCACATACCCTCGGGGGGCTGACTTTTAGTGGCAATTGAAGTACTCCTAGCTCAAGGGCTAGAGGTAATGGAACTAACGATGACTATATTAACCAAGCATCATGAAAGAAGCTTTTATGTATAATTTGGAGTGATGTTATTACCTGATATTTGAATGTAAGGAGTCTGGTAAGATACGGTTTGGTTCATCCCGTTTGTTGGTTCCAATATTTTGTGCAGGAAAAGCAAAAACATGTTTGAGATGAGGGTTTTTGAGCTTGTTTCTTCTAAATATTTACAGGTAGATGTTATTGCTTGGAAGTTCCTTGAGAGGGCAGACCAAAAACTTGTTATGAACAATGTAAAAAAGTTGCAAATGTAGTAAACGAGCAATGAGC
>NW_008588077.1:8929-24527 GCF_000691845.1 Merops nubicus
ATAGTAAGAGTGGCCTATCCTGGTCCTGCCCATAGGAGAAGCTCCTTGAAACTGGAGAAGGAAACAGAAGGATGTTGGAGAGAGTTGTCAATGGAGAGTCTTTGAAGTGATGAACAATCCCTTTGCACATTCAAGGCTGCTTATCAGATCCACCTGATTTAGATCAATAGCTACTTGATAGCAAAGATCTGATTCAGGGACATCTAAACTGAGTTACATGATACTAACTTTATAATAGGCACTTTGCCCATGTAAATGAACCCAAGGCACTTGGGAGGTATTTTGAAACTCTTCCCTTGAGGACATTTGGAGATTTCCCAGGGAATGGTTTTGCCCCAGCTGACCCTCAGAGAGGCACTTCCTCTGCTGGAGGTGGTTGGGTGTATAAATCTGATTAAATCAAACCCCAGGCTGTGTGAAAACTGTGCAAGGGAACAAAATCACTTTGAATACACAATCTGGGCCCGAGTGATTCTTCCCCTTCCTGCAGACCACGGCCAAGTGGAGCTTCCCAGCACTGACACCAGTGAGTATGTCCTCCTTTTGCAGCATAACTATTGCCCAAAGATCTGGGCCACATAGCAGCTGAGTGTATTCACAGCAAAATTACACGTGGCACACGTATGCCAGGTCATTCATGGTTGTGTTGGCCAACGCAGGTTTTGCATTGGTCCTTGGGTGAGGAGAAAGGGCAGATCCCACCCCCTCATTGCTGGGTTTGGGCCAAATGAGCAAGGATCCTCCATCACAGGAGAAGCATCAAGGCTGAATCTGTAGGACAGGTGTGGTGGTGGTGAAGAGCAGCATGACTTTAGGGGTGGATGGTGACTACTAGAGTTGGGTTTGTTGATCTGCTGTTGAGCAGATTGCTACTGGAGATGTGTTAATGGGGCCAGGCTGTTGCAGGGTTGATATTCAAACTACATGAATAATCTGTATTCATTCATGAGGCAAACTGAGCATAATGCAGATTGGGCTGCTAAAGGGAAGAGAAACCTGGTTGCCAATGTCTTGGGATGAGTCCCGTGTACTTTAAAAAGCACCAGGATAGGTGTGGGGTGATTTGCTTAAAATTAGAAAGAAATATTTTTATGAAAGAATGCAAAACAATGATTTCACCTGAGAAACGACGCTCACAAAGCCCCACACACGTATTTCTAAAGGGTAGGTGTTGCTCAACATTTGGATGTCTAAATCCAAAACAGAAGCTCAGTTTTGCAATGCTCTGCACGTGTACAAATATAATTAATGTTTATGAAACATTCTGAAAACTATTTGTTGTTACTGAAAGGATCGTACAGGAGCCATCTGAGGTGGGGTTGGATCTATGGAGAAAAGTTGCAGATTTAATTTGCAGACTCGAAGAACTCGAGTAGATTCGTATGGAGAAAATACTCTGGGAGATGGGGAAGGCTGTTGGGAATGCAGCCCTGAATTTTTCCCTTGGAAGTCACCCTGGGGAAGAGGTCTCTGCTTTAAAATCTTGGGATGTGGCAGCTTTTTTTTTTCTGATTTAAAGGTGTGTATTTTGTATTTTTTTCATGGATTTATGGCTACAAGACCAGCTGAAAAATATCCTTTTTTTTAATCCTTTTTTTTTTTTTTTTTAGAAAAATTTTGAAAGCACAGAATAATGAGGGAAGGGGTAAAAAGTGATTGGTCCTTCTGAGTCACATAGCTAATTAATAGCAGAATTGCTCCTCTTCTGGGCCCATGGTGCCTCTTGGGGGGGAATATGAGCACATTAATGCTCAGCCTAATAACTCATTAGTCCTGCTATTACTGTGTGTTGGCCAATGGATATATTTGCTTTGCACTATGGAGTTGCACATATCCCCACTGCAGAGTCTTCTTGTGCAAGTTGTGAGCAAATGAACTGGCCCGAAGAGAGGGTTATAATGTCCTGCTGCTGCCTGGACATGCCTGGTCAATGATTTTTTGTCATATTTTGGGGGGACAACCTTGTGAGTAGGCTGGGAAATTCATTCTAGTTAATTAAATCCTCATCTGCTAGGCTGGCACCTGCACTCCTGGCAGCCTGGTGAGGAGTGTGGAGGTTTCATGGCGCTCCACACTTCTGCAGGCAGAGAACTGTCTGAACCACTTCAGAGGGGAACTGTGAAGGGCACAGCACCCTCCAGAGACAGCAGCATCTTTCCCCCATGCAGAAATGGAATTTGGATGAGTTTTTGGATGCAAAAGCTTGTAAATATTGAGCGGTGATGTAGTTAATGTCGGGGTGGGTGTTGAGCCTCAGCAGGTGGCACCCACCACACAACGGGTCTCACAAGGGTTCAAAAAATCAAGCGTAGAGAGGAAAAAAAGGAAAACCAAAAAGTGCATGCTGCATGACAACATTTAATGGGAATGAGAATATACATGCGCAAAATTAGATGGATAGGATATAATCAGAAGAGTTCCAGGACTTCATGAGGGTGTACAATGAATCTCCAGTTCCGTGATTTTGCACAGATTGGTCTTATTTGGTCAGAAGTACTTTACAAAGAAATCTGCTATTACAATTGCTTGAAGTTATTTTGTTTGTTTGTTTGGTTTTTTTTGCCCTGGCTTGCATCAAATGAGAAAGAGGCAGAAAAAATAAGCTTGGAAACCATTACATCATGGGGCTAAGCAGAAATAAAGCACAGGAAAGACTTACAATTGCCTAATTTTAAGAAATGCCAAGTAGAGCTGATTTTGTTTTTTAATGGTAAATGCTGGTTAAGACAAGTGAGTATCAATTCTGATGCAATTTCATTTTGCAACCCAAGATTTTTCAGTCTTATGATTTTTAAATATTGTATCTTTTTATTTTGAGTGAAATTGATAATAACAAGTCAATGTCAGCAGTCAAAACTTGAATTTATTGAGAGATGCATTTTGATCAAACCAAAGAGATACTTTTTTGAGAATTTAGTTTCTTGGAAAATTATTTGAACCGAATTTTGAATAAGATCAATAGCAACATTTCAATTTCTTGTCATTTGGAAATTCTAGTCCTCATGCAGGTCTAGTGCCAGGAAGCCACGTTTTTATTGACTCCACTGGGAACTGTGGGAGCTCAGCACTTCTATAATCCATCATCCATAAACATAGTCGTGATCTGTCTTACTGTTCAGTTCTGCTTTAATCCACAGACATTCATGTCGGTTTTAGGCTGGCCTGCAAGTTCTATAACAACATTTTCTGGATAAGTGAGGAAAAAAAGGATTAAAGATTCCTGTGTCACAGAGTGATAATTCTGAGTTACATGCTGGCCCAGAACCACAGATCTCCCTAAACCCTTGACATTCCCTGGAACCCAGTAAGTTTCTGATATCGAACAGCGTGGTAGATCCCACTATGGTTTGCTGAGGGAAGGTGGTGAGAGTTGGGCCAGGATAGATCAGAGAATACGGTGGTGAGTCGGGTTCCACTATGTCCACCACAGTATCAGGGTATTTTATGACACAGGTCTTAGTGGAGCTGAAGGCGAACGGCTCAGGGCAATGCATCCCCGGCAGCAGGCAGCACTCGTTGCAGGGAAACATGTTGGAGATCCAGACCTGGGACAGGAGAAGAAGAGGGGAAAAAAAGACATTTGTTAGTCCAGCGAGAAACTTACAGGTTGGATATCAAGATTTTTGGGAAGGCAGGGTTGCATGTTGGGTATGGGGATTGCTGGCAACAGGGGAAATTAGAAGGAGTAAATAAAATTCAGGTGATAGTTAAATGTTTGTCCAATTTCCTTCTTCTATCCAGTAATAATTCTGCTTCCTAAGTAACCCTTTTGAGCTTTGTTGTTTTGATATCTGACACTTTCTAGATCACCATTTTCATCCTAAAGTGCTCTTCCCTTCTCCTCTTCCCAGGATTTTCAATGTGTTGTGCTGTCTCAACTCCTGCTGCCAATTCAAACCCTGCTGAAAGCCATAACCTCAATTCAACTCCATGTTTTAAACAGCTCCACCAGCAAAACCAAAATGTGGGGGTGAAGTTAGTTACCTTATCTTACCTAATTAGCAGTGGAACAGTATGATCTGGGATGGAGATCCACCCATCTTTTATTAGTCTCATTAGATATCATCTGAATTACAGTATCTTCGATTTGAAATCGCACAGCTCTTTAAATCTATCTGATATCAAGTCCAGTTTTTCCTGGGCATTGTATAATTGTAGATTAACAGGCTGTTGTTGCCCTGAATTATGCCCACACTAATTAGGCAAGGCAAAGAGTGAGGGAGAAGTGATAATTTTCCTCACTTTATCAGCGTGAAACTGATGTGGAAGAGATTAAAGGCTGGCATAAAAGATGGGCTTGAATTGATTTGCCAAAGAAGTCCCCACATTTACCCCAGGATCCTGTGGGGGAGGCAGAATTTAAAGGCCATTTCTTGTGTCTCCATCTAAACAACTCATTTTAGCCACACACCATCGTTGCCTTCTTCAATCCTCAGGGCTGCATCTTCAGCTTTTTCCAATTGACCCTGTGCCTTTGACTTGAAGGCAAGAAAAAGGCATGAGTGGAATATTTTTACCAGCTGAAGAGCTGGATCTGAAATCACTATTTTTGCTTTTAGGAAAAGAATTGCTACCCACAGAATCAAGCTAAGGATGGGGATCCTTCAGTGCTCCCATGCAGGCAGATTATCAAAGCCCATCCCAGTGCTCATGGAAAGAGGTGAAGAAGGGTCACTTACACAGTCCATCTAGATTTGGTATCCAGCTCTATAAATATATTTTTAAACAAAACCAGCAATAAAGTGACTTTATAGTAGGAAAAATCAAAGTTCTAGTCTCTGCAGGATTTTGAAAGTATCTAGGACAAGTTCTCCAACTCTTAAAAAACACCGTGACTTCCTTGAAGACAGCTGAGGGTGAGAACTTCATTTACAAAACTGTTTTTTTCAATTATAATTTCTTTAATGAAGTCTAGTCTTTATAATATGAAAAGAATACTTGCCAGCACAAAACTGTCGAGACTTGTTGGAATTCTGAGGGTGTTTTATATCCCGTCCCCAGTTTAAATGAACTGCTGTCCTGAACGCTAATGTAGTTTGCAAATGCCAGCTTGTACCTCTAAAACTTAAATTAACTTAAACCAAAAGGACAACAGAAAGGCTGTTTCTGGAAGAATTCCCCCCCCTTGCCATTTCCAAAGTTCAACATTTGATAATATTTAGATAGCAATAAGTAATCGATTCAAAATTTACTTACCCCGATCACCAAGGAGAAGAGTTTAGGAAAAGTGATTAGAAGAGTTCTACGTAGCAAATGCTTTTATACACTTAGTCAAATTGCCTGGAGGATGTGACACCCTTTTTGCATGAAGTCTTAATTAGTTGCAAAACAAACTTTGCTGCATGCATAACTTCTGCAAGTAATGAAACTGTTTTGCTCGCTGGTTGTGTTTGTTAGCTGTTGGTTCTTCACACAGGGAGCTAAATACATGCTACACACCGCAGGCAGGATGCTTTTTAACATTTCATGGATCACAAAGAGCTTGATATACTTCATTAACCACATTTCTGTTATATTGTGAGTGGATCGAGCCTTTTTTTTTTTTTTTTGTTTACATTTCTTTTTTTGTAGCTCAAATTGAGCCAGTGAAAGAGATTCAAGGGAGCATCTTTGCTGTAGGAAATAAAATTGCTGAATTTTATTTTCATTTCCCACATCTGATATATTGTCCAGTGTGGAGGAGAAGAGTTTTCCTCTCAAATGCCTCACAGGGCATTAAAGTTACTGTATACAGCTGTTATCCCTCTCAGTGAATATTCATGGATGAGAAGAACTCAATAAACTCAGAGCCACTTGGCTAATGAGTTTGATCATCTCTGAACAGGACAGATTCCTAAAGAGAGAGCTCTATGTTATCTAACATCCACTTTAGTCTACAAAGAGTGCTTGCTTAGGATTCAAGGGAGATGTGGATTTCTTTCAGGTCTCTTTGCAGGGTTTGACCATGTTCCAATTAAAGGCAGGTAGATGCCACCCACGTTTTTTTTTTGTTACTGACTCAAAGTCACAGAGCTGGGTGGTTGGGTTTTTTTTTTTCTACAGCTTTTTGAGTGGGTTGAAAAGGACAATATTGTAGGAAAGGGAAGGGACTGTTTTCTGAAAGTGGTGTTTCCATCCAGGCTGTGGTTTTATTGTGACAGTACTTGGGTGAAGACTGGAGTGGGGGGAAAATACACAAGAAACGGCTCTATCCTGATGAGAACAACATAAATGAGACAGATTAAATACAAGACTACTGAAGAATTGGAAAAAATGGGGTCTATCTGTCAAGATTTTTATGAATTAACCTGGCACAAGGATTTAAAAATGTTTTTGTAGGAAATCAGTGATAGAAAAATTGTGTTAAAGGAGGGGGGGACCAGGATTCACAGATTTCTGAAAAATCCCCCAGTTGTTGCAGCCAGGAGTTTTTTGGCATAAGTCACCAGACATGGAGGCTCATAAATCAGAACCTATTTTTTAATACACAAAAGGTATTCTTAATCTTAGTGTAATGCCAAGGACAAAGATCATTTACGTATTTGGGGACACACTTAAAGTGCAATACAAGTTGCTCTGTTGCATTAACAAAATGTTTTATCTGAATAAATGACTGGGGATGGCTCTGGAACCTTTTGTTTTGTTCACGTGCTCCTGTAAATGCTTTTGCCTTAGGACCCCTGCTAACGTTCTCCCAAGCTATGATAATTTATGATATGAAGGAAAATTTTGAGTAAATAATAATTAGGAACAAAAGAATCCCTCCTCCTCGTTTGCAAGGGAGGCATGTCATCTACCCAGCACCACACAATCGCTGCCCTTTATTTCTCTTTCACAAGATTTATACTCAAAGTAATAGTTTTGATGGTCTTTGATGTGAGGCTGTAGGGCCTGATGGTTGCTGTTATACCACGAAGTTTAGTGTGGGACCAAAATGCTTTCTGGGACTGGAGTAACTAAGAGAAGTGACCCAGCTGAGAGGACTCCAGTGAGGACTCGCCTGTTCAGGATGAAAGGTGATGTTGCCACTTTATCCAGATCTATGGAGATCCCTAAAAGGCTCCTCTAAGGGACAGAGAAGTACCAGCTGCTCTGGAGAAGGCAAAGATCTAAGACTGAAATTCATTATTTTGTTAACACTTCACAGCCCTGCAGAATGCCTGGAATCAAGGCTGGTGCAAGTTTGCATAACGTGGTATTTGTTTGTATTTATTTGTAGCTGATTCGGTCCCTTTTCACCACTCTTTGCTCCATCCTGGTTAGGAAGCTTTGTGCCCAGAGTGACTTCTCTGCTAGATATGTCGTGCTTAATAGAGCATTTGCACTGATTTATTTAAAATATTTCAAAATCAAATCTGGCTGCTTGGAGCTATCAGGGGAAAATATTGCCTACTCCTTAAAATAAGATCCACAAGATAAAGCCTTTTCCTATTTGCTGAAGGCAGCTGATCTTCAGGGAAACAAAAGGGGTTTTTCTTTTGCACAAATTAAGATTTCTGTCTCTTGGCTTATTGGTTTTGAGCATGTGAATTTTTTGGGGAACATAAAGTAAAACAGGTACTTCACTTTTTGCCAGAAGGTGGCAAAAAACCCCCCCAAGTCTGGAGTAAAAAGGTGGATTTGCATTTTGCTCTTAGTGCTGTTTTGATTTATAAATAAAATGTTACTACATCTCAGCCAGGTTGTTTTTTAGAGTCTTAATAACAAATGGGGGGAAAAAGGAGTTTTCTGATGAAAATAGGCTTTTTGAAGGCTCCAGGGAAAAGGGGAGTAAAGGCAGGTGGAAGTATCCTTCACTTTACCTCTAATCTGCTTAAGCTCTGCCCTGCTACTGAGGAGCTATATAACATTAAAGCTGTGCAGCAGGATTCATTCAGCTGACTAGTCCTATATAAATATATATATAGAGATTAAAATTTAAATTTTCATTCAGAATTCTGAAGATTTAGTAAGCTTTGGTTCTTACAGTTGAACCACGGATGAAGGAAATGATTGGTTGCATCAGTATAAAATTCATGCAACATGCTGCTCGTAAGCAAAGTGAAGATAAACCTTTAAAACTTTTAGGTAAAAAAATGATTAGTCCATTTAAAAATGACTTTAAACCACTGCAGACACCATTAAGGAGGAAAACTATTGTGTGTAGTAGATCTCTTAATTACTGGAATTGCCCCAGTAGCCCAAGATGTCAAGCTTGGACATTGATTGACCCAGGGCAAGCCACTGTGAAGGCTTTGTTTTATTTTTTTGGGGGCAAATTAGATAATAAACTTTACAGGAAGAGAGCTGGAAATGCCCAGCAAATAAAACCTTCACTGTCAATGCTGCTTGTCTTCTGTAGCTGAAGGATTGTGGATGCTCCATCACTGAATGTGCTCAAGACTAGGTTGGATGGGGTCTTGTGCAACTTGGTCTACTGGGAGGAGCTTGAAACCAGAAGCTCTTTAAGGTTCTTTCCAACCCAAACCATTCTATGACGATTTTGTGCCATTAATCCAGGCTATACGTAACCCCCTGCTCCTCTAATGGGCCTTTTCTTTTCTAAATACTGCCCCAGAGACTGCTCAGTGCTTTGTTTTCCTCGTGCCCTCATTTTATAGCTTCTTGTGCCATAGCACGTTGTGGGACTTCTTGATACTTAATCTCTTTGCAGTTTTTGGCACTATATAAAATACTACCTTGCACTTCCCCTTGCAGCTTAATTTTTCGTTGCCTTTGGCAAATTTTAATTCTAGTTATTATCTAGGTTTAATAGTGAAGCACAGAAGCTAAATGAGTTGTCAGAGGTCAACTTGGTGAGCAAATGGAACAGCCTGGAGTGAAACAGGCTTTCCTCATTGACATTTATCATATTACTTATAATTTGAATTCCAGCAGCTCTTTGAAGCCTTAACTGAGATTGCATTGGATCGGGCAAACAAAGGGCAAGTCCCCACACTGAGCAGCAAACCTTCCAACTGATTAGACCCAAGAAACAAAAGAGGAGGGATCTCTATCTCTTTCACAAACTCAGCATTAATGCCCAGGGATTAAGGGAGAGGCTGTCAGCACAGAAAAGTACGGTGAGTTCTTTTTGATATGTCCTGAAATGACTTTTCCAGTTTTGCATAGGAAATGTGTGGCAGTCAGGAAGTAAACACAGACGTGAGTTTCAATCAATTACTTAATTTTAAGAATATTCATTATATTCGTATTCTCTCAGCGATGTTTCCACAATAAACTGAGCATTTGGGGTGACAGCTCACTCTGTAGGATGACTGAAGTGTGTGCAACCACAGCTATGCCAGTAGTTTGGACATTGGAACATCCTTCTCTCTGGAATATCCATATTTACAAGAAAAATTTAAGATCTGAAATTGAATCTGAAGAAAGAAGATTCAATTCAAAGGCATTGGAAATCCTAGTGTGGTGGAGATCCACTTGGTCTGAGGAAAACAGCAATTCAAGAGGGCTGGAAGTTCTCAAACTGTGCTTCCCCTCCTTAGAATGAAGAGTCAATATTTTGATTTTTTTAAAAATTTTTTTTTTCTTCCTCTCTCCACATATTAGAGAAAAAAAGTGCCAAGTTTTTCAAAGCTGCTTAAAGTATTTAAGGCATTATCCCTAGTTAAAAACCATGGCTTCATTTATGTATTTTGAAATCTAAGCTGTCACTTAAGAAATCTTCAATTACCAATTACCAGAATCTGCAATTACCGATGCCTGCAAATTACTGACTGTGGAGTAATGATCTCTGTTAAAAAAAAAAAAAACATAATACCCTTTAAATGAAAATCCTCCATCAAAAATCATCCCTTAGGTAACGGTTGGTGACCAAGGAACAATCCTCAACATGGATTTATCTGCTTTTCTGAAGAGAATAGTTAGAGGGGAAAAGAAGGAAAAATAAGAGAAGATAAGTAGGAGGCCTCTGTTGTGGGAACTTCCTTAAATTACCTGAAAGACTAAAGAAGCCTTTTATATGTGAGGTTCTAATTAGCTGCCTGGATTCTTTTTTTTTTTTTTTCTAAAAATAAGTTCTGCATTCTGTCTGCATGTGTCAGACCAGCCTGATTTGCACATTTTCTGACCTTTGCATTCTTTTATTGGAGAGCCCAATCCTTTGCTCAACTTATTCTCCTGACTCCTCTGAAAAGGCCCCCAAGTCTTTATTAAGGGCCTTAACAAAGGGTCCTTATTTTGTTATTCCTTTATCAACATCATTCAGCTCATTCCTTCTGAGACTCTTCCCCTAAACACAAAATGAAAAAAGATGTGGAGGTCATGGACGTTTATAAAATTAATCTGTTTTCACGTACCTAGGGAGTGTGTGTTTATGTAATTTCTGAAGAAATCGTTATTTTCTGAGGAGATCCAGGTTTTCTCTGCAACAGGTTTCACCAGTTTCCTATTCTGAGAAAGCTGGCAGCAGTGCAAAGCTACTTTTCAAACGAAAATCAAACAAAAATGGAATAAGACACAAGCAACTTAATGCATAACTAGAGAACGTACGTTAATAACCTTGACACGTATTTCAGGGTGACTATAACTCTGTCTTAGAACGCTGCAATCATGCCGGATGCTTAAAATATGATAATAAGTGTTTTGCATTTATAAATAATTAATGAGGGTTTGCAAAGTGCTTCAAAATCCTTTAATTTGAAACTTCCACGGGCTGTTCACAATGACTGGCGTTGCGTTGGGATCTTTCTGAAGAAGTCTACTTTACATGAATAATTTAGATGGGGACCACTGATGGAATGAACTAGGAGAAAAAAGGAAAATGAGGGCTGGAACTAGATGATCTTTAAGGTCTCTTCTAACCCAAAACATTTTGTTATTCTGTGAAGTTCTTAGTTGCTATTAATGATTTTCAGAGAAAGGTGGTGGAGCATGAATGGTTTTTGTACTGAAATCTATCTTCCAGAAGATAAAATGGTACTTCAGCAGTGGCAGCATCTAACCCAAATTGATTCAGAGGTTTACTCGCAGGGTTACAGCACATTGTACATTAAAGCTGGAAATGGAGATTTTACACCCAGCTCCAAGTGTAATCCCAGTGTTGGGAGGTAGAGAGTCCTCTTCGCTGCTCATCAACTTTTTCTGAACTAATAAGACTGTAAAATTATACCAGCTGTCTGAGGGTAGAATCCAGCTTTTTTTGGAGTACAGGATTACTCAAATTAAGGGGCAAAGAAAACCAGACTTACTTCTCCCACTATAGCAAGTGATGTGCACTCACTCTCCACAAGCAGGTTCCTTGGATATGGCCAATGACAGAGGTCATTGCTTCATGCAGAGTTGAGTGATTCCCTGTAATCCCTCCTCTGAGGTCCCCAGGAGTCTGGCTTCAGAGCTGGATGAGCTGTGGGAGGCAGAATTAAAGTCACCCAAGCCACTCCTGCTTTACAGCAAGAGCTGTTTGTCCCCACTGAAAAATGATGAGGCGCTTTGGTTGCCAAAGCCATGATCCCTCAAAGGATAGAGGTTTCTAGAAATCATTAATGATTGGAAATGATGATCTTAAAGGTTTTCTTCCAGCCCAAATGTTTCTACAATTTGCCTTCAAAATGAGGCATTCTGGAGCTGTTCTAAATGTGAGTTAACTAGTAGTTTTGAAAGTCTATTCTTTCCAAGCAGTGCATACTAGCTCCTAGCACATCTTCTGTCCTTGTGAGGTCCACAGCTAAATTTGACTTCAGGGGGAAGATGACTGGGGAAGAAAAGCATCAGACTGGTGACAGGCAGCCAACTAAAAACACTAGAGGTTGTGCCATGGAAGAGGGACTGGCTCTTCAAATGCAATCACAACAAGGGAAAATAATCTGTCACTGACATGACTTGTGTCCTGAAGAGAGAAAAAAAACCCCAAAACACACATTATAAGGCTTTACCTTTGTGGTAGAAACCACTGCAATGATGTAAAAACCCATGGAATGGAGTTTATGTCTTCTAGGATCACCCAAGACTGTAAAGGATGAGTGGGGTGTAATATAAATGCAGTGTAGGGAAAAAAAAAGCATGATGAGGCCAGGAATAATGACCTGATTATGGGCTGATTAGTGGAATGATATACGTGGCTTTGATTTGTTTATCTTGTTATTACTCAATTCCTGGGTGTCTGAAGCCAATACCACACTGTAAGTATAATAACACAGCACTCTGCATGTATAAATCATTAATGAATACTTGTGATATGACGTTTGATCCAAGGAGGACGCAGAGCTTCCTGATAAGCGTTATTGCCCTAGGGATCCCTCCAACACACTTCATAATTTAGGAGTGATTTATGGAGAAAAATTTTTACTGCTCTATTAGAGAAGCAAACAAGTAGCAGGCAAACAACTCCAGACAGGAAATCTGTCCGTAGGGAAGGGCAGATCTCGGGGTGCACGAGACATTTTCCTCGACTAGCTCGTCCTGTGGGCTGACAGCCACAGCTTTTGCCACAACAGTCCAAAGATGAGCTATGTGGGGACAAAAAAAGTCTGTCATCCTTGGTGGCTGCAGCTTTTCACCCTGATTCTTACTGGCAGACCCTTTGATGGGGGTTGATGGCCAAATAAATGTCCCAGGGACAAAGCAAAATGACACTTTATCTGCCAAAAAAAAAGGTTAGGTTGGCCAGAAATGTGCTTTGCTAAAGAATAATGCACTAAATACCATTTCTGCCTAGACAGCACATTGAAATAGAAGTGGTTAAACTGTACCAGGCTTTTCAGTGCCATAAAGCATCATGGCAAGTCTCAGACCCTTCCTGGTCTAGCCTGAAGGAGCCCACTTAGAGTGAGGTCACTGGATGTAAATTTTTGCTATGAGTGTGGAGCAGATGCGCGGCTCTTGCTCTGCAGAAAGGTGACTCAGTCATCTAGTACAGCTGAGGAAAGGGAGAGAAGAAATAACTTAGAATTTGTAAAAAAACACTTTATTTTTGTGGTAACAGCAGGGAAAGGCACAGATTTTGTGTTAGTAGGTTAATGCTTGAGAAAGTGGATTATTTGTGTTAGTGATTTCCAAAAAAATGGTATTCTGACCTTATTTTGTTGCTTGGTGCTGCTGCATTATATAGTCATAAGAATTTAGAGTAGCTGTGGATCTGCTCCAGACATTTTATAAAAGGTTATTATTATGACACACAGAAAACTACTTTTTAATGAAAAAATTAATGACCCTGGTTTCTGAAGCTATTAAATATTGCTTGATTAGGGAGTATCCATGACTCTCAAATTTCGAGTGATGTTATTATCTAAGTGACATAACTACTTAAATATTGTCATATACTTGCAATATTTACATACTGGTTGAGACACACAAGGTGTACATACTGATGAATATTTAGGACTAACTTTGAAGTTCTTTCCTTTAAAGAAGCCAAAGGAGAAGCTTCAGTATTGTTATACAGCCCTAGGGATCTGCAGACAGACACACCTCAGTGGCTTCTAAATGTGTAATGGAGGTAATTAAAGATCAAGATTCTGATATTGTTAGGTAGAAAATTTTAAGTGAAATACACTTTTTTTTTTTTGAAGGAAATAATATTTTATAGGAACACTTCCATTAATCCTGGAGCTGATAATTTATTCCACCTCAGCGATTGCTAGAGGATGCATTCCCAATTAATTTGTTTTTTCTCTGAACTGAATTCTTAAAATAATAAGTATAAAACCCCAAATCTATGTGATGTTTTGTCAGAACTCTGCTGGGTGGATAGTTTCATCCCTTCCCAGTCAGTGTAATTCTTATTTTGCTGTAGTCATTATACTCTGTTTTAAAGGATGAAACGAAACGTTTCTCTCTTCAGAAACATTTTTGTGCAATGGTGTAAAAATGTCAGCTTCAGACTTTCTTAATTCTTCTTCATTTGGTTAACCAGAATTACCAACTCAAATTATTTAAATGCAGTATAAATGATTGCGTGCTACACCACCTGAATGAAGCATTTGGTTTCCTGTGTTTGGGTATGGTAATAAACCAACCAACTGTGTATCCAAGCAATTGCTTGGATGCCATCTTCTCATGCGTTCTCAATTGCTTTAATTTCTTTCCTACAACAGAGTTGTCTGAATAAGTGGATGTTCTGGATACCAAATTGTTGTGCCAGTACGTAAAACCTTAGAGTATTACACCCCTAATTAGACTAGGGCAACAACTTGTCCAATGGCACGTATCCAGCACCAGATGCTGATGTTTCCACTGAGAAATGCTTTGTAGAATGATCCTGGCTTGCTTTGAAAAAGAACCAGTGATTTGCTGTGCTAAATTCCTTAGTCAGCGTCTCTCAAAACCTGCAGCAGTTTTTACGTTGAGTTTCATCTCAAACATTTAATGGGATGTTTTTGTCTTTTGTACAATCCCAGTCTTTGCTGCTGTCCATGCATGTGTGATTCAAAGTCTTGTTGTG
The DNA here is from genome assembly GCF_000691845.1 of Merops nubicus. NCBI lineage: Eukaryota > Metazoa > Chordata > Aves > Coraciiformes > Meropidae > Merops > Merops nubicus. The sequence goes on from NW_008588077.1 coordinate 23,289, forward strand.
AGAAGAATTTTTTTGGCGATTCATAGGTGTTTGGACTGTCTGATGTTGCACAATGGATTTAATTAATATCCTGAATGTGCAATTCAGTATCTGGCCAGGTAGAAAGAGCTGACCTGTCTAACTCATGGTCCTTGCACAGTTCCATGTGAATCCACAAAGCCTGAAAGTTTTCAGTCTCAGCTTGGTGAGATAACTCTAAGTCTGGAAAGGAATCTCCTTAGAAGTAGCTGCTTCATTTTCTCACTCCACCTAAAAACATAAGTTATTCAGCTTACTATTGGAAGAATGGAAGGAAAAAACATTCTTAGAGCCTTTACAGAAATTCCTCTGATGGTCAAGGGGTAAATTATTTCTATAAATGGTTTGAAGTGTTAGGTTGTCTTGGAATAATACACTTTAATACATTATGATGGTACCGTGTTGGGAGTTAAAAGTAATGGGAGATTTTACAAAATGATGATGTGGTGAGACAAGCTACAAACCATGATGTAGTTCCTGAAAAGAAATTGTTAATGGTTGATTGAAAAACTAAAAATTTGTTACTACACAGGGTATGTGAGCCAATTAGGCTTTATTCTAAAAAAAAAAGTTCTACTCTGAGAGATTCCAACTCAACATGTGGCACAGTCCTAAGAGACAGATGGGGGAAAAAACTGGAAGCACATTTGCACAAAACATGCAAATTTTCCAATTACATACCAAAGAAGAAACTCGCATCATTCCAGTTTGGAAACAGTCCTGTGAAAGACAAGCCAGTGACTAAAATGACAGGCAGAGGAGGCAAAGAACATTGCCTTCCAAAACAAATCACCATAAATGTCTCAATTACCTGAATCAAGACTGCTGTGCATGAAATTTATTTGATCTCCAATTATGTCACCTAAAACCAGAGTCTAGGGTGGAATGGGGAAGCCATTAGCATGGAAATGGGAAGGCAGCATTGCAAGTACCACATGAAAGCCTACTTCTGTCGTGGGGAATGCTTTCCAGACGAGATGAGCTTCTTGGTAAATACATGACATGCACCAAGGGTACATGGCCTGGGCCCGGGGCGGTCTGGAGCAGTATAAAAGGCAGAGCCACTGCTGGCTCCCTCATCCACTGCTCTTGCCTTCTCCTCCTTGGTGAACAAGGTGAGCTGCAACCACCTCCTCACTCTTCTCTTGCTCTTCTCCTCTTTCTCTCCTGGTCTTGACTTGGACTTTTTGTTGGGGTGTAGGGTTTGTTGGGATCCTGTCT
>NW_008588078.1:0-295 GCF_000691845.1 Merops nubicus
AGCGGGTCGGGTCTGCCCCGCCGCTGACACAGTTCTGCGGTGGGAATCTGGAGGGCTTTTCTAAGGCCTGTTTTTTTCCTATTTTATGTTGTTGTTGTTGTTCAATTAGCCCCAGTGATTTATTCAATGCATGCATGAGGGGACATTAATATGCGGTGGCAGTTCCCACAAACAATATTCCTCTCAGGCTTTCTGCAGCCATAGCATTTACTGGCAAGCGGGAGGCTATACAGGGAACGCCAGGCGCTCTCATCCTTTCCCTCTGCAAACTCCTGTCCCCCCTTGGCAGGGCAGC
>NW_008588078.1:410-686 GCF_000691845.1 Merops nubicus
TTCTCCCAGCCCACCGGCTGGCCCAGCTGGCTCTGACGGGGCAGGGATGCAGCTGGGATTTCAGAGGGGATTTTGTTTTTAAGTTACTGTGTTTGCTCATAATTTATTTATTTTTTTTTCCCCCACACTCTGTCCTTAACCTGCTTGTTCTCCAAACGTGCCTTATGCCAGCCCTGCAAAGACAGCTCGCTGCTGTTGGGAAGAGGAGCAGGGTGGAGAGAGGCTATTATATTTACTTATGTGGTGCCTTGCATTTTGTTTTTAAGAGGGATTTAA
>NW_008588078.1:722-1043 GCF_000691845.1 Merops nubicus
GCCGCGGCCCGCCCCCGGGGCTCCCGTTCCCGCAGCCGGGCGAGGAGCGGAGCCGGTTTCTAACCTCCCGTGGCTGCAGTTTAGGAGCTGCCTGAGGACTATCTGCCTTGGAAGCGGCTGATGGATGGGGGGAGCTGCGAGGTGCTGAGCCCTGGGGGGTAGCGGGAGGGAGGGGGAGATCTGGCGCCTTCTCCACACGCTTCTGAGGAGTTTTCTGAAGTGCCCCTTGCTCAAAAAAAATAATAATAAAAAAAATAAAATAAAGGGAAAGAAAGAAAGGAAAACAGAAAGAAAGAAAAGCCAGAATAAATAAAATGTACA
>NW_008588079.1:0-457 GCF_000691845.1 Merops nubicus
GGACAGTAAGTTATCCATGGGACAGCACTGTGCCTGTGTGGCCATGAGGGCCAATGATATCCTGGTGTGCATTAATAAGTGTGTCCAGCTGCTCTAGGGCTGTTTGCCTCCCCCTCTACTCTGCTCTGGTCAGAACACACCTGGAACAGGGTATCCAGGTTTGGGCTCCCCAATTCAAGAAGACAGAGCTCTACTGGAGCAGGTCCAACAGAGAGCTATGAGGATGATTAAGGATCTAGAACATCTCTTCTCTGTAAAAAGACAGAACTGGGACTGTTTAGTCTTCAGAAGAGAAGGCTGAGAGTAGATCTTATTAATGCCTACAAATATCTGAGGAATGGGTGTCCAGAGGAGGGGACAGTGTCTTTTCAGTGGTGCGCAGTAATAGGCCAAGGAATAATGGGTATAAGATAGAAAGTTCCACCTCAAGATGAGGAGAAACTTCTTTACTGTGAGG
>NW_008588080.1:0-480 GCF_000691845.1 Merops nubicus
CCTTTAAAGCGTCGTCAGGCAGTTGGAATGGATGATCCTTGTAGGTCCCTTGAAGATGAACCATACTCTTTCATCTGTTCTGTTCTTCTCTATTCTATCCCACTGATTCCATTCCAAGATATCCGGAAGGATCTTGTCCAGTGACGGGGAAATAGTCTGACAAAAGTTTACCTGATTTCACTCCAAAAAGTTGAAAATCAACCCAGCAAAGCAAAGACTGCTGAATTTTCCATTAGGTTTTTGAGGATGGAGACCTGAGTGCCGCACTAGTTCTAGAAAAACGTGTCCCCGACAGCTGCTTGCAGCCAAAGAGCAAATGAGTGGGAGTTTTATTAGGTATTGGAGTGAACACCACCAAATACTGCTCTGCTGCACATTTGGTTGGTGCCCCTTCTTGTTGAGTTTCATACGAGATTCTGGTTCTCAACTCCTCCATCTCAGAAGGCCATAGCAATTTCTAACAAGGCTTCATGGACCTGA
>NW_008588081.1:0-9219 GCF_000691845.1 Merops nubicus
TCCAGGGGGGCTGGGGGTGGGAGGGGATGGAGTTGCTCCTCGGGGTGCCCTGCTCTCTCTCCCTGCTTCCTCTTCCTCCTCCTCATGGCTGCTCAGTTGTTGTCCGACTCATCCTCGGCCTCCCGGAGCCAGGTGAAAAAGGCTGTCACCGATTTGAGAGCCACCCCTTTGCCCTGCTGCTCGGCCGGATCCTTGCTGGACTCCCACTTGTAGAAAGCCTCCTCCTTGATGACGTCCTCATCGTAGAGGGCATCAAAGAACATCCGCAGCAAGTCTAGGGGAGGTACAAACGGAGACCCTGCCATCTCCAGCTGAAAGCCACCCTGCTGGGCTGGGGACATGCCTGCCAACCCCCTCCACAGCCCACCCACCCACCACACACCACACTCACTAGGAGGCTGGTCCAGCTTCACCACCAAGGCTTGCAGGGCATAGAGGGCCTGGAGCTCCTTCTGCTCATCCCGCAGGTACTTCTGCAGCAGCTTGGCCTGGTTGCGGATGACCATGGCATCCACGCGGTAGGGGTTCTCGACTGCAGGAGACGGGGTGTGAGGGGGGCGGTGCGGGCAGGGAACCCCTCCCGACCTCCCCCTGGTACTCACAGATGATGGCCGAGTGGCACACAGACGTCATCAGGGCCCTGATAAATGTGTTGGATGAGACCTGCTGCTCGCTCAGGTTGCCCTGCGGGAGGAGGGGAGGTAGAGGGGCGGTGAGGAGGAGAGAGCCAGCAGGGAGGCCCCAGGCCCACGGGCGTTGTGCCCACACCCTCACCTCGATCCAGTCGTGTATTCTTTGGTTGCTCGGGTTCTCCTTCAGCAGTTTGTCCATTTGCTTGCACAGCTCCTCTGAGGTCAGCTCCTTGTGGCTTGGCACGTCTGAGCTGTCCCCCATCGTGTACTCCAATTTCTGGGGGAGCAGGGAGGGATGAGCTGTTAAAGGCAGTGTGGGGGAACGCCACGCTGCCACAGCGGGACCCCCCAGACCCCCCGCCACATCCCAGCACTGCCGCAACAAACTCCCACCTGCTCTGTGACAAATTTGTTGACATCCTGGTCCTCAGGCAGGAATTCCTTCCAGCTCAGGCCTCCATCCCGCCACAGCTTGCCTACAGTCTTCTGGCTCTGCAAGACAAAGCTGCCATCAACACCCCATGCCCTCCATCTCCAGGGAGGGGGATACTGCAGCTTGACTACACCACCTCCATGACCCAGACGAGGAAAGGGATCATACAATGGGTTGGAAGTGACCTTAAATACCATCTAGTTCCAGTCCCCCTCCCATGGGCATGGACACCTCCAACTAGACCAGGTTGCTCAAAGCCCATTAGAACCCCGCCCTGAACACATTCAGTGATGGAGCACCCACAGCTTCCCTGGGCAACCTGTTCCAGTGTCTCATCACCCTCACAGTAAAGAATTTCATCCTTGTATCCAAGTCTACCCTCTTCCAGTTTAAAACCATTACCCCTCATGCTATCACTACGCCCCCTGACAAAGGGGGCCTCCCCAGCTTTCCTGTAGGCCCCCTTTAAGTACTGGAAGTCTGCTATAAGGTCTCCCTGGAGCCTTCTCTTCTGCAGGACGCACCGCCCAAACTCTCTCAGCCGGTCCTTATAGCAGAGGTGCTCCAGCCCTCTGATCATCTTCAGGGCCTCCTCTAGACTCAATTCTACAGGTCTTACTCTGGAGGCCCCAGAGCTGCAGAGAGTATTCCAGGTGGGGTCTGATAAGAGCAGAAAAGGGTGTCTCCTGCCATCACCTTTGTTGGCAAAGGGGTTCAATCCCCGCATGCCAACCTGCCCACCTCAGGCAGGCTGCCAGTCTCCGAGGTAGCGGCCAGCATCTACACAACCCCCGTGCACTTACCATGCCCTTGCACAACAAGCCCAGCACCTCAACCAGCAGCGTGGTGGCCTTCCCAATGGGCACCAGGGGCTTCGTTATCTCCCTGCAGGGCACAAGACACCTGATTGAGCTACCTGTCCCCAGGAGCCACCCTGGGACCCCACGGCAGCCCTGCAAAGGGTCACAGCCCTCACCTGAACAGCTCCTCCATGGGGATGCCTTCCTCTTGCAGGATGGGGGTGATAAGCTCAGCCAAGTACAGCCAGATGTGAGGGATATCTATCTCCATGTCTTCGGCAATCTCCAGGATCTCCCGCAGCCTGCAGGGCAGAGGGGGGCCATTTAGATCCAGCAGCTCCTGTGCCCTCAGCTGGGAGGGTCCTCAGGAGGTGGCAGCACAGAACCCTGCTCAAAGCAGGGCCAAATTCAAAGCTGGGCAAATAGCAGCTCGGAACCAGGCTGACCCAGCCCCTCACCCTTTGTAGTACTGGTCCTTGGAGAGTGTGCCTGCCTTCACCAGCTGGCACAGCAGGACCCCCATGTGCTCGCGGGAGATGGTGCTCCTCTCCAGCGTGGACTCGATGCCGTTCTGCACGAAGATGTAGAGCGAGGAGGGGCTGCCCAGCTCCTGCACACACTGCAGGGCCTCCTGCAGGGAAAAGGAGGATCAGTACTGCCCCATGGCCAGCCCCGGCTCCCCCATTCCTCATCCAAGCACCACCAGCACCCTGCCCAAAGGCCCGGCAGGCCACGTGGTGCTGTGCCAGGCCACCCCCTCCCCTCACCTTCATGTCATTTATGTGTAAGTATTCCTCTATGATCGCCTTGGATTTCTTCTCCAGCTCCTCTTCCGACAGCGCAGGCTTGGGTGATGCTGCAGGAGGCGCTGGTTCTTGTTTAACTGTGAGGAGACAGCAAGGATCAGGCGCTGCCTGGGACAGACAGGCCCCAGGACCCCGCAGGCACACCCCAGGACGCGGCTCCTCCACAGCTCACCGCCCTCTCGGCTCCTGTCCCGTTCCTCTGTCATGCTAGCAGCCTTGCGCACGGCCTCGGGGCCGCCCTGCTTCTCCCGCTCCCGGCTCCTGTCCTCCGTCTCTTTGCTGAAGCTCCTCTTGGTGAGGGCAGACCTGTTCCTGTCTGCCCGCTCCCCCCGGTCAGGACGCTCCAGGCGGTCGCTGCCCTTCTCCGAACGTGACTCCCGGTCCCCTCTGTCCCCGGCCTTCTCCGACCTGTCGCGGCTGGAGCTGTTCCTGGGTGGGAGGAGAACAAACACGACGTGAAGAGCCCATCGCCACCCTCTCTGACCCCAGAGCTCTGCGAGGCAAGGCGGCTCCCACTCCAATCCCAGCCCTTTCCAGGGCCTCTTCTAGAACCTGACCACCCTCAGGGGAGAACATTCCTCTTTCTCCCATTTCCACTCATGTCCGTCACCTTTCGCTCTGCCCCTTGGCATGGCTGAGCAGAGCCAAGCCCCATCCTGCCCACAACTTCCCCCTGCTGCAGATTGGTAAGTTTCCCCTTCGTTTTCCTCTTCCTAATAAACCAAACTCCAACTCTCCCTGGGGACCTTGTGCTCCTGCCTCTACAGGACTCCCTCCAGCCCTACCAATGTCCACCTAGTCCCAGGACCCCCACACTGGACCCGGCACCCCTGGGAGGAAGCCCAAGGTGAGGTCAAGCCTTTCCTGCCCCCAAAATCAGCTCGGACGTGGACCCCCCCCAAGCCCCCTCCCTGCCACAGGGGATTATTCCAGCCACCATACTGACTGACCACTGCCTGATTTCGATGGGTTCCTCCTTGGGCTGCAGACCCACAGGCCAAGGTAGGGCTGGCCCCTCACCTCTGCACCACGCGGCGGGACTCCATGCTCTCAGCCGACGTCGACTGCTGGAGCGCTGAGAAGCGGTTCAAGGTGCTCGTGGCTGGTCGCCCTGAATCAGATGCTGGGTGTGAAAAGAGGGGAGGTCTCAGAGTTCAGCACCTCCCTGGTACAGGAACTGCCAGGGGAAGGGCTCCTCCTCCCACCCCAGCCTGTGGACCCCAGCCAGCCCCACGCTGCCTACCCGAATCTGCGGGCTTCGCGCCAGACCCTCCGCTGCTGCCTTTGCCCCAACTCAGTCGCCCGCCCGGCGCAAAGAGCTGGTTGTTGGAGTCAATGGATCCAGGCTGCAGGAGGAAAGACAGGGTCAGCTCCAAGCCCCACACCAGGGCGGGATCCAGGACAGGCTGTGGCCAGGCTCTGCTGCCCACGCTGTCCCCCCAGCCTCACCTTGGTGATCTTTGTTAGCCGGCTGGTGTCGATGGGACGGTTGCCCTTGCTGATGGGAACCGTGTTCCAGCCATCATCCGCGACCAGGCTCCCACGTCCACCTGGGCACAAGGGGGACAGATGTAAAGCACAGCCTGGCCTCGAGCAGTGCCCAGCGGGACCAACCTCCCCTGGCAGCCTCAGGTGCCCCCGAGCATGGGCACTCACTGCTGGAGGATGGCCCGGGAGGTCCTCTCCTCTTGTCCTTTGACATGAGCTGCTGCACTTTGATGTGTTCCCGATGTTCCTCCATCTCTGCTTCCTTGTGGATCTGGTCGATTGTTTTGGGGCCCTGGTCTCCTCGCCGTGGCACCCAGCTATTCTGCAGAGGGCAGGGGAAAAGGGGACAGGGCATTGAGCTGGCTGGAGCACAGAGGCAGCCATCACACCCTCAAAGCCTCAGGCTGTTCTCCTGCCTCGGCCATCGCAGCTCACCATGAACTGTGGCAGCTTTTGGCACAAAAGGGCTCAGTTTCCAGAGCCCCCCTGCATTAAACAGCTGCCAGTTACTGTGTGCCCACGACCACTACCATGCCAACCAAGGGTTGGGGGCTAGCATGGTGTCTCTGGGGCTGGCCACAGCTTACACTCCCACCTCCCCTCGCCCGGGGGCACATGGACTGCTAGCACTCAAGAAGAGACAGGCTAGCAGCTCCATGAGACCCAGCAGGGGACAGAGGACAGTCCCCAGGTGACAGCAGGCCACAGGCCTTACCCGTCTGAGGTCAATCACATCTTGTAGCATGAAACGGATTCGTGATGACGTCTTCTTCTCTTTGATAATCTTCTCCATCTGATTGAAGTACTGGTCCATCCTGGGCTATAGAGGGACAGAGTTATGGGCACATCCCTCCCAAAGACAAAGGCAGGGCAGGGCACGGTGGGTCAGGGCAAGGGGTACCTTGGCCTTCTCAAAGTCCAAGTCCTTGCCAATGGTGGTAAGGAGGCGGCAAAGGCACTCAAGAGACTCCTCATCGTGGTTTTTGAGCAGCTTCACCACGCAGTCGTGCATGATGGCTTCTGTCAACATCTTCAGTTTGAAGAGCTCTCCAATGAATTTGATGTTGCCCAGGGATCGCCGGCGGGCCTTGTCCCGCGCCTCCTCCAGCTCGTCCTTCATGCGCGCCTTCTCCTCGGGCTGCAGGGAGGGCACAGCAGGGCAGGTCAGAGCCCAGAGCCACCCTGACGACACCCATGCCAGGCCTCAGCCACAGCCTCCCACCCCAACTCACAGCACTGGCATCGTCCATCTCCTTCTGCCGCTTCTCAAAGATCTCATCGTCGTCCTTGTCCTTCTCAAACTCCTTCTGGCAGCGGTTGAGCAGCAGCTTGCGGAAGTTCACAGTCACCGTGGGCTTGTCTGTTGTGGGCACTTTGAGCTGCAGGGAGAGGTACAACCCAGGCATGAAGCGTGAGTTGTGTCTCCCCCAAAAGCTGGCCAGCTAAGACCCAGGCAGTGCTCAAACCAGGGAAAAGCCACCCTACATCCTTTTGAGGCCCTGTTAAGAATCTGGACTCCATCCACATGCCCCAGTCTCCTCATCCCACATGGAAGAACCTGCACCATGCTGAGCTCCGCCAAGGCCCCTGAACAAACCCCTGCCAGCTCAGTGGAAGACGCCCCCAGTTCCTGCTCACCCCCATAAGGCAACGGCACATGTTAGCATAGGCAACAGAGAAGTTTGGCTCCGAGATGGCCTTCTCGAAGACGAGGTCGATGACACCCTTGAGCCGCTCCTCCGTGTCGATGGACAACTCCATCACCTGCTTCATCAACTGCTGAAACATCTGGGGTGTCAGCTTGTTCAGGATGCTGCGGACGCGGCGGAGCAGTTCCTGCAAGGACAGCAAGGTCAGCGAGAGCTGGGCACATCTCCCCCCCTGCCCTCCCACCACCCACCTACCCCAGCTCCCACCTGTGTCTTGATGTTCTCAGGATCCTCCTCCTCAGAGGCACGCTTGCTGCTGGGTTTCCAAGCCTTCTCGGCCTTGTTCAGCTTGACGTCCTCATTGAGGGACACAGTGGCAATGATTTTGCGGGGCTCCTTCCTCTGGCTCTGCTGGGAGCGGCGAGGACCCAACCCTGAGGGCTGAGACAGGAAGAAGAAATTCAGCTCTTTGCTCTGGGACCAGCCAGGCCCGCCTCCGAGGTGTCCCCACGCGCCTGCTCAGATCCTCAGTTCCATCATGGACATCAGTGGCCCAGACACAGTGGCACGAAGGCTTGATCATCACAGCGAGGCGGAAGGGGACAGCGTGGGTGAAGCAATTCGGTACTCACCAGGCCCCGGTTGCCCATGACGGGCCGGCCGAGGTTGGCGAAGGAGGGGGTGAAGTCCGGGCTGCAGTTCATGCCACTGAGGCGGATGGGGTCAAGCACCCGCAGTGGGGTCTTGTTGGCCTGCGAAGGTACACAGGGCTGAGGATGCCCGGGGGCAGAGGAGCGGGATGGATCCATCCCCCAGCCTCAGCGCCGGGACAAGGAACTGGAAAGAAGGCCCCAGAAGTGCCCCCCTATACCAACCCCAGGCTCACGGCTTGTTGCGATGCTGCAACAGAACCCTGAATGCAGCAGGCAAGTCCCTGCCTTGATAAGGCACAAGGAGGGGCCAGAGCCCCACTTTTGCGCCACCCACCCACACTCCCCCAATTTCCAGGGCCGCACCGACCTTGTCCAGCACCACATCTGTGATCTGGGGCAGCCCCTCAGGTTTCTGCATGCTGGCAAAGATAAACTGGAAGCCCAGCAGGAACTCACGGTCATACCGCTTCTTCTCCTCGGGGTTCAGTGGCTTTCATTGCTCTGTAGTGGGGGGCGGGCGAGAGGCAGACCCTGATGTGGCCTGGACCATATCCTCCACTCCGAGCTGTGGCAGGTCCAGGTACACCCCAGGGTCGAGCAGGGTGGGATGTAGACACCCACAGAGCTGTCCTAGCCTGGTACACCACAAGCACAATGCTGCTCACAGACAGAAAGCCTGATACCACCGCCTCCCTGCCTCCTGCCAGGACTCTCATGCTAGGGCCTGTCTCCAAACCCTGTGACAGACTTAGGGACATGATGGGAGTGTGAGATTTAGGACAGCTGGACCATACCACCTCCACTCTCCCCACCACTGGGTCCAGAGGTGGTGGCTGCCCATGGAGGCCTGGGCCAAGCAGGACTCACCTTCCTTGTAGCGGTACTTCTGGTCAGCAGCTTTGCCCTTCTCTGGCGTCAGCTTGTCCTCCTTCTCCTCCCATGTCTCCTCCGACTCTTCCTGTGGACGGGCGGGGGCCGCATCCTCCGCTTCATGGGCAGGGGCAGGCGCGGGGGGTTTGTTCTCTGCCTCCGAGGCACTATCGCTGATCTGAGACTGCGTCAGGAGGGAGGGGACAGCAGTTACGCTGCAGGCCTGGCCCTGCCCCCTCCGCCCCACACCCGGGCGCCTGTCCTCCTCAGATCCTCAACACCATCATGGAGCATCAGTGGCCCAGACACGAAGTCGTAAAGCAGAGTTCATCACAGGAGGAGATGGGCCACAGGGTAACAGACACCCCTGGGACACTCACCTCTTTAAAGGCATCCAGCAAATCGCCTACTGCCTCCTTCTTGTTCAGCTCCTTCATCCTTCGCTTCTTCTTTGGCACTGACACGGCAACTGAGAGGAGAGGCAGTGAGGTCAAAGACAGGAACCTTCCCAGACCCCCACATACCCCAGCACCAGGGTCACCAGCGAGGCCACAGTGACATCAGGCAAGCTTCAGGACGGGGCCACAGAGTGCCACGAAGACATTGTCCTGCCACCCCAGCACAGCCCCTGTCCCCAAACAATGTACCCACCCAGACATCTGCAGCCCTGTGGATGCTACACAGGCCACCACAGCACGCTGCTCCCTAAGCATACAGCCCAGAATACAGCCCACAGACGCACCTCACACCTCTTCCCATCCGGCCACTGCACTCCAGTTTACCCTGTGCCTCTCCGAGCAACCCCATCCACAGCTCTGCACAGGCACAGCGCTCCCCAACCTCCTCAGGGGATCCCTGCAGACACCCAAACACCTCTGCAGGGCAGCCCTTCCGGGACACCCCTATACACACCTCTGCCCGCATTCTCAGTCCGGAGAAGAGGGAGCTAAGGGGAAACCTCACTGCACTCTGCAACTCCCTGAAAGGAGGTTGGAGTGAGGTGGGTGTTGTCCTCTTCTCCCAAGTAACTCGTGATAGGATGAGAGGACACGGGCTTAAGTTGCACCAGGGGAGGTTTAGATTGGATATTAGGAAGAACTTATTGACTGAAAGAGTGCTGAGGCACTGGAACAGGTTGCCCAGGAAGGTGGTGGAGTCACCATGGAGTCACCATCCATGGAGGGGTTCAAAAAACACGCAGACGTGGTACTTCAGGACATGGTTTAGTGCTCATGTTTGTGTTGGGTTGATGATGGTTGGACTTGACGATCTTAGAGGTCTTTTCCAACCATAATGATTCTATCTTAAATGCTCCCTGGCACTCCTATACACCACCCCATAAAGAAGTACTCCCCAGAAGCACATCTGTCTCCAGGTCACCCTCCCACAGCCCCCTTCTTTAACCCGCACCCTTCTGTGCAGGCTGCTAAAAAAAAAAAAAAAAAAAAAAAAACACCACCTCATCCCAGCACATCCCCGGGGCACCCGACTCTCCCCAGGCACCCTCATGTATTTGTATACCACTGTGCCAGGTGCCCCACACAGCTCTACCTCTCCCCTGCCACCACGGCACCTCCCTGTGTCCTGAACAGCTGGGGAGAGCCCTCAGCTACAACCACGTAACACCCCCCCCATAAGGCATCACACAAAACACACGTCCCTCACGGCGCCCCGTTCACCAGGGCGCCCACCCACACATAGACCTCTCTGTGCCCGCCCCGCACTCCTGCACACAGCTGCCCTTGCCAGGCGTCTCCCCATTACAGGCACCCCATACCCACACGTCCTGGGTCACCTCACCCTGTCCCCAATAACCTGATGGCTCTCTGTGCCCAGCCGGGCACCTGGGTGACCCCCCGCACATCACCCGGCACCCCGCCCGGAGTGC
>NW_008588082.1:0-3264 GCF_000691845.1 Merops nubicus
GGCGCCGGCCGCCGGCGCCCGCCCGGAGAAAGGTTCGTTCGGCCCCTCTGCGGAGGGGTCTCGCTTCGCCCTCTCGCTCGGTGCCGCTTGTCGCTTGCGCGTCGCTTCCGACTCCCAGGGCCTGGCGAGCGCGGCCAGGGTGTCTGCTCAGTGAAAGTGCCGGGACCGCGCTGGTCTTCCCCTAGCTGGGACGGAGATTCCCACAGCGTGGTTCGGGTTGGAAGGGACCTCCAAGTTCATGTAATTCCCACCCCCTGCCATGGGCAGGGACACCTCCCACTAGAGCAGGTCGCTCAGAGCCCTGTCCAACCTAGTCCTGAACACCTCCAGTACTCATCATCGTATCCACATCTTCCCTGGACAACCTGCTCCCGTGTCTCACCACCTTCCCACGCTTCTTTTTTAAAAAAAAGTTGGGGTGTTGTGTTTTCTAAGAATACAATGTGTCTAGTGTAGATGATTTCTATCCCCTTTTCTTTACATTCAGAGTGTCCCTCCCACAGTACTTTCTCCAGCTCTTGCCTATTGTGGCTTTAACTGCTCCTTCTGTTGTGTTTATGAATGGGATTGACCCTGTGCAACATCCTGAAAGCCAGATAATCACACTTGATAAGTAAAAATAAAATTGAAGTAGTTGCTTTACCAGGCACTGGTCTCTTCTCACAAGTAACTAATGATAGAACACGAGAGAATGGCCACAAGCTGCTCTAGGGCAGGCTTAGACTGGACATTAGAAAGAACTCTTTCACTGGAAGGGTTGTGGGGCATTGGAATAGGCTGCCCAGGGAGGTGGTGTAGTCCCCACCCCTGGAGGGGTTTAACAGCCGTGGTGCTTGGGGAGATGGCTCAGGGGTGGACTTGGCAGAGCAGGTCAATGGCTGGACTTGGTGATCTTGGAGGTCTTTTCCAACCAAAATGGTTCTATTGCTTGACTGCTCCCTACAGCCAGTCCCAAAAGGGGGAAGGTTGGTGGAGAAGCTGTTAGGGGTTTGAAGTCCTGGTGCCTTCCCCAGGCGCTCGTGTCCCGTGGGCCAGGACCCGTGTCCCTCCCGTGGGGGGACTGCTGGGGGCCTGCGGGGTGACGGGGGGCTCTGAGGAGCCAGGAGTCCCACGGCAGCACCCCGCTCCTGCTGGGACCCCCGGCCTGGGGGAGCACTGCTGTGGTGGGGGGGCTACTGGAGGGGATGTGCCTCAGCTCTGCATCTCCTGGGCTCCCCGTGGTGCTCGTGCTTCTCCTGGTCTCAGCTTCCATTTTTCAAATGTTTGACCCTGAGGGTGGTGAGCCCCTGGCCCAGGCTGCCCAGAGAGGTGGCCGCTGCCCCATCCCTGGAACCATCCCAGGTGAGGTTGGCCGGGGCTCTGAGCACCCTGCTCTAGCTGCAGATGTCCCTGCTCCCTGCAGGGGGTTTGGACTCGATGGCCTTGAAAGTCCCCTTCCCACCCAAACCAGTCTGTGGTTATTTTCAATAAAATCTGAAAGCTCCTAAAGATTTCTTCCATTTTAGCAGCAGGTTTCCAAGAGGTTTGTTTTTGCCCTTGCATCATCACATCACAAACTCATAATGACTTTTGATGGAGTATCAGAAGGTGTCTGTATTGGTGCTGCTGGTTAGACCTTACTGCTATGGGGATGTCCCAGCTGCAGGCACCTCCAGCTTCCTGGGGCTCCTGGGTGCCCCCCAGACGTGCAGACCCACCCCGAGGGGGGTTCTCCTGTGCAGCTGAGGCCACGCGCCATCCAGCACCCCATGGAAAGGGCCAGGCCAGGTTGTGTTGCCCAGCTGCCTTGGGAAAGAAAACAAAACAATTGGTTTCGTTGTGGAGTTTGGCATCTTATGAAAGGTGCACTTCTCTTCCCCTGCCCCTGCATGAATCTGTTTTTCTCCCCCAGATGCAGGGGCTGTTGGTTCCCCCCTCCTGGGGCAGCAACCCCCCGACGCCCTGGCCACCGACCCGCTCATCCTGGAGTCCCCACACAGGTTCTTCCTGAGGGTGAAGCAGAAGCTGCAGCAGCAGGCACAGAGAGGTACTGGGTAACAGCTCCTCAGGGGCAGCACTTTGCCTTTGGAATGGGAAACTTTGTGAAAAAAATACTAAACCTTAATTGCTGGCTCTTTAATTTTCATTTTTTTTACCCCTTAGCTTTTAATACATAAAGAGAAAAGTTTTGGTTCTGTGAGGAATTCTGTTGTATTTTCTTTTCCATACTGTGACTTGAGAGCAACCCTCTATATCTAAGTTCCAACCTGTAGCTCAGCTGTGAAAATGCAGATGAGGGATGAGGTTCATGCCAAAGTCTTGGCAGCTTTCAGCTCCCAAGGTGGAGTTAATTCCTCTGGGAAGTGGAGCCCCAGTGCCTGTCCCTCCCAGCATAGCAGCAGCAGGGCTACAAGTCCAGATCCCCAGGTCTAGAAGGGTGGAAACAGTTGAGACATCGGTTGGATGTTTCCTTCTCAAATATCATAGTTTATTTATTATTTGGGTTTTTTTAATGGGCAGATCCAACACGTCCAGACTCACTCCAGCAGAATGTTCCTCCTTCCACAACTACAGAGAAGCCATTGGTGAAATCTGCTGCTGTTGAGCAGCTCAGGAATGATCCCGCAGAGAAAGAGGCCACCAGTAAGGGTGATGAGGACTACTTCATCATGGAATCCATGGATGCTGATGATGAAATGTCCCCAAATACAGCAAGGAGTTCTGTGAATGTAAATGTCTCCCCTCTTAAAAATGGGTACCAGTTAGAAGAAAGGTGGGGCAATGGAGAAGCAAAACATACTGAACTTCACCACGACAGAAGAGAGGTGAAGCCAAGTGCTCAGGAAGCTGCTCAAGGTGTAGAGAAGACACTGGAGCCCAACACTCCATCCCCCTCCCAGTGCATCTGCAGCATTATGTTTGCTTCTCCAAGAGTCCACATCCCCAGGAAGCCAAAGCCAAGGGATAGCTGTGAGGTCCCCCTGGATAAGCCTCTCACAGATCAACTTGCTGGAAAAGCAGACAAAGAGGTGGGAGAACTTCATATTTCAGGGTGACTGATATGGCTTGTACTTGTGACTGACTTGTTTCCTTCTTAACACAAGTAATGACCATTCAGAAGGGAATAAATTGTTATTTTATTAGATCTTACTTGTAGAGGCTTTCCCATCAAAAACACTTCTTTTTTTCTGTATCATAATCCCAGTGTGGTGGGGTTGGAAGGGACCTCTGGAGATCACCTCATCCCACCCCCTGCTCCAGACGCTCACCCACAGCAGGGTGCCC
>NW_008588082.1:3403-13580 GCF_000691845.1 Merops nubicus
GTTGCTGGGCACCAGAGTCTGGCCCCAGCCTCTTGCCCCTCGGGGGCCCTTTAACTCTTGATCAGCATTGATCAGAATGTCTTCTCCAGGCTGGACAGCCCCAGGGCTCCAAGATGATAATGTTCAGCTTTTTTTTGTTGTTTTTTTTTTGGTTTTTTTTTTTTTTCATAAAAAAAAAAAGAAAGGCCTTTTGGGTTAGTATTCAGAAGCCACAGCCTTGTCTGAAAGAATTCTCTCCCTGAATGAGTCTCCTGCCTCAGCTCTTTAACACATCAGTTGCCCCCTGTTGGTGCAATGGGCATGGAACAAGTCACTGGTGACCCAGCTCTCGGCTCCCCACGCAGAGCCAAGGAGAGACCTTGCCCAGCTGTAGGCCAGGGCAGGTCTGAAGCTCCCTGGGTTGTGCAGCTGCTGGTGAGGTGACAGTGCTGCTGTTCCTGCAGTGCCCAGACCGCCGGATGAGGCAGGACACAGATTCCCCCCCACAGCTCGGCCTGCAGACCTCTGTCCATCCCTGCACGCCTGGCAGCAGGTCCTGTCCCACAGCAAACCTCGAGGCCAGTGGTGGAGTGTGGCCTGAGCCTCGGTGTCCCCCTGGGGAGCTGCTGGAGGGACGAGGGGAAGCCTGCTTTCCCAGGCTGGAGGTGCCTCTCTTCCCCAGAGGCAGCTGTGGGATGGCTGCCCCCTGAGTCCAGCAAGTTAATGGTTTCCTTCTCCCTCACCATGCTCAGGCATGTTTGACACATCCCCCAGCACTGGCAGGTCCCCACTGCCCCGTGTCCCTCACCCCACACCTCCACGGCTTGGAAACCCCTCCAGGGGTGGGGACTCCACCACTGCCCTGGCACAGCCCTAGACAACCTTTTTGGGGAAGAAATTAAAACCAAAGTCGCTTCACAGAGTTTTTCAAACTGCAGCTGGGGTGGAAGTGCCTGGCTGTGGCTGTGGGGGCAGCAGGTCACAAAGAGCCACAGCTGGTTTCATCCTGGCTACTTTTGGCCATACCCTGGCTAGTGAAACCCCAAACTTTGGCCTTTCTGAGCAGCACACGTGAGGTGTGGCAGTGCTGGCACTTTCTGTGAGGAGCCTTTTTGGATTTCCTAGAGGTCTTGGCCAATGCCTCAGTCTTCTGCAAGTCAACATTAAGTTACTCAAAACTTTATTTAATTTAAATTCCTGTCTTTACTTGTGTGTTAAACTCCAGCTTGATTATGCTTCAGCATTTATGTGTCTAATGGTTGCTTTCAGGTTGTCTGGTCTGGAGGATGGTGTCTAAATATCTTCTCAAGTTATGCAGGAGTTAAAGTCTATTTTGCTAATGCCTTAGTGATGTTGCACGGCTTAGTCTAACAGAAAAATGATGGGGTTTTGTTTGTTTTGTTTTCTAACAGAAACCTATATGCCTAACCAGTTGGAGAATTAGAGTGCTGGATGGTAACACTGCAGTGTGTGTTGAAGGAAAACGCAAGTAAGACAGACTTTCCTGGTTTCAGTGGAATGTAGAAGGTGTTGGTGGCCTTCTGGCTCCTGAGCTGGGGAGGATGAACCTTCTCCTAGTGGCTGAGGAGCTGGAGCTTTGAGACCTGTGTTCTTGGAGTCTCTTGGTAACCACAGGCAGCAGTTCCACCCCCTTGAGCTGCTTTGCCCCCTGGCACAGGGACAGGGCAGCAGCTGATCCCCCTGCAGACTGACTGCTCCTCCTTTTGGTTCTGGCGTGGCTCAGGTTGCATGCAAAAAGCTGTAAGATCAGGAAAACATCTGTCCAAAGGAGAGGTTTAGCTTGCCATGAAGTCGTTTGAAAACAGTGTGGGAATACGCCCTTGGAGAACAGTGCTTGGCTCTTCCTGTGGTTAGTAACTAACTAGTAACTACCTGCTGAAGACCCAGGGCCTCTCCCGAGGGCAGTCCCACTGGAGGGAGGAGGTGACTGGGTGTGCTGAGCCACCTCAGGAGGCTGCGCGACCCGGGGCAGGGGCTGGGGTGGGAAGGGCCGTTTCCTGGGGGTACAGAACATCTCTGGCTGATCACCCCCCCCAGACTGGGGGCAGTCCTCCGGGACAGGCTGCACAGCTGAACGTTTCCACTCTTGTCCTGGCCTCCAGCTGTAGTTTGCTCTGTGGGTTACTGTTATAAAAGTATAGTTAAAAAAAAAAACCAAACCCTCACACTCTTGTAGATTTTCTGTTTTAATGCTTGAGTCTGTTATTTCTCACGGAGACGTCCCTTAATTTCTTAACAACTCAAATCTTTGCACTTATTAGGGCTCCTTCTTCAGTTTCTCACCTTTAAATGGGAAGGTCAGAAATGAATGCTGGGACAGTGCCCCTCTGACAGGCACGGTGTCAGTCTGGGAACTGGCACAGGGCTGTGGCTGCAGTGCTGAGGGGCCTGGAGCCCCTCTGCCCAAGTGGCTCCAGCAGCCCCACGCCAGGCTGGAGCTCTGTGAGTGTCCTCTGCAGGAGCTGCTGTGCTCCCTGTCTCCTGCCCAGGCATTCGCCAAGGCCAGAGCTGTGCCCCTTCCTTGCTGAGTCCAGCAAACCCAGCACACCTCACGGGCAGCACCAGCACTCTGCTTTTAAACTCCTCCCTTCACACCAGCAGCGGTTTATTTCTGCCCTTCCTGTTATCTGCCTTTCCTCAGAGATATGAGAGACCTGGTCTGGCACAGCAACGCTGTCCTGGAGCGCATCGCGCGCAACCAGGTCAGGACATCCTCTGGCAGGATCTACGTGCTGGAGGGGAACATAGATTCTGCTTCGATGAGGAAAGAAGGTAAGAAGGTGATTGTTCAGGTAACATTGCACTGAGAACAGCCTGGATCTGTGACTGAACGTGCTGCTGCAGCAAGTGCTCTGTCCTGCCCTGCTAACTGGGCTCGGTGGGTGTTCGGCACACGCTGGAGTGTGACTCCAGCACCGGATTCCTCAGGACTGTCTGATTTAACTGTGGCTGGTGCTTTCAGGGTGCTGCAGCTACAGAGAGGGCTTTCGGAGCATGAAGGGTGCCTTGGGAGCGGAGCCCGACCCCCCCATGGCTCCAGGCTCCTGTCAGGAGCTGTGCAGAGCCAGAAGGTCTCCCCTGAGCCTCCTTTGCTCCAGGCTCAGCACCCCCAGCTCCCTCAGCTGCTCCTCCCCACACTTGGGCTCTAGACCCTTCCCCAGCTTCGTTGCCCTTCCTTGGACATACTCCAGCCCCTCAAGGTCCTTCTTGGAGTGAGGGGCATCCCATGTTTTCCTTGGAAAGTCTGGAGGTTAAGTGGTACTTCTTCCTTCTCTTTTAAAACAAAGGGTTATATTCTACCTTTGCAGCAGTACTTATTTTTAGGGTTGTTTCCCCATTTCAGAGCCCTAGAGTCATTCTGTTGTATCTGTACTACCTGAAGAACTTCCCAGGTTAAAATACTGCTGCTAGACACTTCGACTGCACCTGATCCTGATGCAGTTCTTTGTCTAAGCCTCACAAATGGTCTCTGCTCTCGAGTGAAGAGATGTGGAGAGCCTCTGAGGGACACAAACCCATGTTTCTGCCCCCTGGGAGCAGAGGTGTCACTGGGCTGTTGCTGATGCTGCTTTTGTTCCCCACAGGCTTCCCCTACCCCTTCATCAAACGATTCACTTATGGCTTTCCCAAAAGGTGGAAGGAGTACGTTGGGGAGTTTCTGGAGGAGAGGAGGAGGTAATTTCTTCGGAGATTCTGTTGGATTGCAGTGTTTTTTGAAGCAGTCACTGAGGAGTTGCTGTTGAACACCACTCTCTGCTGGAGGAGTGTAGCAGATTGCAGCTGTGGGCATGTCCTGGCCAGGCACTGCCCGAGCTGGGCAGAGCTGGACGTAAGCTCACCTCAGGTTTGTGTGAGCTGATGTGTTGTTAGAGGACATATGTTGACTATTCCTCTTCTCAAACTCCAAATCATTAGGAAAGAAAAGAAGCAGAATACCGATGAAAGTGAAGATGAAGAGACAGACTCAGTGGTGAATACGGATGTGTTGAAAAATGCCAAAAATTCAGCAAAAGATGTGAAGAGACCTGAAATCCAGAACACCACCTATCAAGTGTTACCGAAGAGCGACGAAAATACCTGTGGGTATTTAATAATCCTTTTCTTCAGAACAAGAGTTGGGGGTTTTTGAGAGCTGTTTTCCCTGGAAAAAGACATCTGCTAGGGTCAGTGGTGCCCTGGCAGTGCTGGGTTAAGGGTTGGACTCCATCTGAAAGGTCTCTTCCAACCTGAGGGATTCTGTGGTTCTACCCTCTGGTTGGTTTCTCATGAGGCAGGCTGTGTGGAGGGGCAGAGACCAGCTGGGCGAGGGCTTCTGTTTGTGTTTCCTGAGACTGCACTGAGCAGAGTGCTGATCTCTGTTGTTATTTCTGGTTTGCTGAAGTCGTGGGGAAATTCATCACACTGGCTTTGTTTCCAAGGGAAGTGGCTGTAAAGCCAGAACCTGGTGATCCACTTGGGTTTTCCTCCCTGTAATGCACTCCAGGCTTTGTCAGGGATGTGGGGGCTTCTGGATTTATTGTTCTTTTTCATGTCTTCTCCTAGGTTCCAGCGGGGCTTTGGCCAGACTTCTCTGAGCCAGTTGTTAATCCTGTAATCAGATTTTCTGGATAAAACTATAAAAGCGGTTTCATTTTTTTTCTCTCATTAGTTAGGAACTGTTCCATGGGACAACTTTTCTTTACCATTCTACTGCCCTAAATGACTCCTCCAGTATTTAGAGCCTTCTAAACAAAGTCAACAGTTTACAACAGTAGATCCTCTACCTTCTGAATCCCATTAAGCCATTTCTGCCCCGAGCACTTTCCACAGAGCAGCACAACACTGGAGTAAATGTTGTGTTTCCCATGTGGTCAGTGCGAACAAGCAGTTCCACACACCATATCACTCCTGTGCTTGTGAGCTCCCCAGAGTGAACGTTCAATACAACATTTGGGCCAAAACTATATTTCTAGTGTTTTTTTTTTCCTTTTTTCTCCAAGACACAACCCCAAAACGCTTCTCCCCGCGGGGTGACTCGGAGAGAGTCTACACTCGGAGTGGCCGCCTCGTGAAACCGCCACTCAGCTTCTGGTGCGGGCAGCGGGAGCTGGTGGACCAGAAGCTCAACGTCACTATAGAGGAAGGTGGAGTAGATTACCTGAGCATGGTAAGACTCTTCTTGCACTGTTAGCTCACTGTATCTCACATCTAAGGAATAAACGTGGCTGGGTGTCTAACGGAAAGAGTCCAGCTCTTGTAAGCACCCGAAGAGGCGGGAGGTTTGGGGGTCTCCCGCTGGGAACAGGGGTGGGACTGATGCTCCTCTGGCTGCAGAACCAGAGATCTACGTCCAGCTTACCAGCTGCTCTGGGGCTGGAGATTTCAGCCTGTGCTTTAGAACATCTCCATTCCCAGGGAGCCTGGCTGGTCGCTTTGGCAGTGTCCTCAGGCAGGACTTGGAGACGCTGGTCAGTGAGGTGACCCCTGAACCCACCACGCTGATAAACACTGGGCTCTCTCAGAGCAGGGGTCAGCAGGTTTGCTGTGTGATCTCTTGCAAAAGCTGATGAATTTGTTTAATTTTGAAGATGTTTAGTAGTGAAAAATACCAAGGACTGGCCAGTTCCAAGAAGAAGAATAAAAGAAAGGAAGTGACGAAGACAACTGAAGAGATGCCAAAAAGCCGAAGTAAAGGTAAAAAGAAATATTTGTTTTCCCATGTTTTCAAGATTGATTGGAATCAGTGGGATTGTGGGTTAGGTGCCAGAGCACCATGGTGATGTCCTGTTATTGTTTAATTGTTTAAATCTGCCAGAGCAGCATTAACTCCTCTCCCCACAGCTTCGAATAGATAACATTTGGGAACTAGAACCCTAAAATCCTCTAAAATATCAAGCTGAATTTCTTTTTTAGAGCGGCTGCAACGTCCTGCATCACAAGGGGTGGTGTCATCCCAATTTCTCTTCCAGGGAAGAGCAGTGGCAAGGCAGGAGGGTCCCGGGGGGAAGCCAGGCCCGCGGGGGGCAGGGAGGTCAGGCGCTTCGTCTCCGAGGATGATGAAGGCAGTTCTGCAGACGTCCGAGGGAAAAGCAAACCAGGGCTTTCTGCGAAGCCGACTCCCCTGAACGCTGCAGGGCTCACTAAGCCCAACAGCAAGGTCCCAGGGGGCACACAGGACAGGAGAGGGACAGAACGTGGAGAGCTGGCGGCACATCAGCGGCCCCACAGGTCCTCACGGCCAGACAAGCCACACCCAGACAGGCACCTGACAAACAGGCTGTCACGCAGAGATGAAGAGGAGCAGTCCAGCGAAGACAGCCCACTATCTGTCAAACGGAAAAACAAACTTTTGCTAAAACAGGAGGTGCTGAAACAGTCCTCCTCTAACGTCAGAAGTTCCCGGGAGGCTGCAGACAGGGCACAGAGTGCCCAGGGGGCTGGGAAGCGCTCCACTGCCTTCCGAGCTGCGCCGCCCAGGCTCAGGTCCAGCGGTGTTCCTGACTCAGGGGCAGGGAGAACACCTCCCAGGGAGTCTGGTGCTTCCCACCCGCCTGAGAAGGCAACGAGGGCAAGAAGCAGCATCAACCCTCCGAGGTATCTGCTCAAGTATGACTCTGAGTATGAAACCAGCGAAGAGGAACTCCATGGAAAAGAAAAGAGTTCAAAAGTATCGGATAAAAATGCAAATTTTAAAGTTGCTAATACTGCCAAGTCTTCAGCAGCAAAGTCAAAAAGAGACCCTGAGAGGGAAAAGGTGCAGAAATCTCTAGAACTTTTTCCACAGGCAGATGATGGTTGGTCTGAGAAGGAATTACAGAAGCTCTACAGGCAAGTGGTTGTCCTGTCTTCACAGGGCTGAGTTCCCCGCGGTCGTTGGGAGGGCTCGGGTGGTCTGGGTTTGTTGTTTTCAGGTTCAGCATCTTTGTTATTTTAAAGGTTTCCTTTATGTTTCAATTCCCTCTTGAAGCAGAAATGCTGTCAACAAATTAAAACATAGTGAAATAAAAGAGACAAGTGAGTCTTTTCTCCAGTAATTAGAAGTGTGAGCCTGCAGCAGCCCCCACTGCTCTCACCAGCACGGAGTGAGAGGAATGCAGGGATGAGGCAGCTCCTGGTGCATCCACCCTCTGCCTCTTTTTCAAAACCACCTGATTAATCTAGTGAAGTGCTAAACAAATCAGGAAACCACGGGTGGGTGAAGAACCTGATAAGGGAATTCCTGTGCGTGGCTGGGGCAGCACGTTCTCCCCCCAGGGAGGAACACGTTAAACACAACGTGCTTGCGTGTGCACCTGGGTTCTGTGGAGGGCAGGTTAGCTGCAGGAGTGTAATTAACACACTGCCCAATTACTGAGCCTGCCGGGCTGTATTTAATTACATAGATTAAGTAATAAAATGGCCATGTTTGGTCACGTTTCTTTAACACAGAAACCTGAAAAGGCACGAGCTGGGGGCGAGGGAGATCCTGCTGTGACTAAGGAAGTGTTTTCTCTTGTGTCAGAGCTGTGCCCAGCTGTGTGGGCACGCTCTGGAGGGGTGCCAGAGCCGAGGCTGTGCCCACCCGGGCACGGCGTCCTGGGGGCAGCTGGGCTGGGCGCCGCTGCCCGGCGTGACACGGGCAGTGGCTCTGTCCCCTGCAGGGCCGTGGCTTCCTTTCCCAAGCACAGGAACGGCTTCTGGATGGAGGTGGCCATGGCCGTGGGGTCCCGCTCGGCCGCGGAGTGCCAGCGCCAGTACCTGGGGCAGCAGGAGCAGGAGGGGCCCGAAGCACGCGCCAGGAGGAGCAGGGCACCGGGCACGGCGGAGCAGAGGGGTAAGCACGGCTTACATCGGGCACCCCCCTCCCTACACCCTTGTGAGGGGAGAGGCAGGGGCAGGTCATGGTCCAACACTGAAGCCACTTAGCTTTTCTAGCAGAAAGGCTTGTTGCGGAGCCTGGGGGATGTCACAAGGGACTGAAGTAATGAAGGAAAGGCTATTCTGAGTTCTCTAGTGTTTGGCATGATGGGAAGACCTGAACTGCCCTGAAGGAAAAAAGCAAGTATAGATTGAAATCTAATAAACCAGCTGATGTCTGACCCTTGTGATGGCTCCGTGAGTCTCTGCAGTTCAGCTTCTAAGATGGGGACAATGTTTTTATCAGGGCTTGTTGGGACAAGACAAGAGGGGATGGTTTTAAACTAAAAGAGGGAGATTTAGATTGGACATAAGGAAGAATGTTTTCACCATGAGGGTGGTGAGCCCCTGGCCCAGGCTGCCCAGAGAGGTGGTCACTGCCCCATCCCTGGAACCATCCCAGGGGAGGTTGGCCGGGGCTCTGAGCACCCTGCTCTAGCTGCAGATGTCCCTGCTCAGGGCAGGGGGTTGGACTGGGTGACCTTGAAAGGTCCCTTCCCACCCAACCCAGTCAATGATTCTAAGCTAAGTCGCAGTAAAGAAAATCTTTAAAAGCATATACTGTCTAAGAACTCAAAGGTCACGAAGAAGCTTTAAGATGCTTCCAGAGAGGAGGGGCTGGTGCTGGTTGCAGTCGGGTTTCAGGCTGTGTGAGGTCCCTGCTGTGTTAGAAGGATGGAGGTGATGATGGAGGTGATGATGGAGGTGATGATGTCCTGATTCACGCAGGTCCAAAGGAGCCGGCTGCAATAACGGCCAAGGTGGGGACCCTCAAACGGAAGCAGCAGATGAGAGACTTCCTGGAGCACCTGCCCAAGGACGACCACGAGGACATCTTCACGGCGACGCCCTTCCAGAGCAGGCGGGTGAAGGTACATGTGGCCCTGAGGCTGCAGCTGGGGGTTCTGCACGGCCTCTGCAGTGTGACAGCTCAGGGGCTGAGGGAAGAGCCTCATCTCCCCGAGCGTGTGACTGCCGAGGGGCTGTGTGAAACCAGGCTGTGGGGGGAGGGTCCTGTCTGCCCTGGGCGGGGACGCTGGAGGCTGTGGGGTGAGGGCTGTGCAGAGTTACTGCTGTCATGGGCTCCTTGTGCCGTGGAACCAGCCACTCTCTACAGCCATGCTGATGCTTAACAGGGGTTCCTCTCTCTCCTCTCAAACCACCTCCTCTTGAGGAATCCCAGCATGGTGGGGTGGGAAGGGACCTTTGGAGATACCTTGTCCCATCCCCTGCTCCAGCAGGTCACCCACAGCAGGGTGCCCAGGGTCACAGCCAGGTGGGTTTGGGATCTCTCCAGAGCAGGAGACTCCACAGCCTCTCTGGGCAGCTGCTCCAGGCTCTGCACCCCCACAGCAAAGAAGTGTCTCCTCCTGTCGAGATGGAACCTCCTGGGTTCCAGTTGGTGTCCATTGCCCCTTGTCCTGTCACTGGGCACCAGCATTAATTTTCATTATCAAAAGAAAGATTTTTCGGTTTTTTTTCCCCCATTTTTGAGGTGTATTTCACAATGCATCTTTTCACTGTTTTCTAACTGCAAACACTCATGCCTGGGTCCCAGCTGGGACTCTGAAACTCACCTGCAGGTCTCTGGAGCCATCTCTTTTGGGGTTCTGGGGCACTGCTCAGGGAACCCATGTCTGAGGCGCCCGGTTCTTGTAGCGGGATTCTCCAGGAGCCTCCTCTGTTGGCAGAACACGTTTTCAGCCAGTGGTTCAAAAGAGTTCCCTGTTTTTTGATTACTTTTGCCTAGCTTGTGCTGTGTCAAGGAAACGAACCTCGAGGGGTGAGAGGTGCACCTCCAGAGGAACCTGTCCGGAGCCATGGGGGGGGAACTCCTCTTCCATGAGCAAGGCCAGCCCCTCCTCAGACCCAAGCAGACTCCATCTGCCATTTCTCATGCAAGGTCCAGCACTGAGCTGTTTGCTGTGTGAAGAACCAGGACCTTGTTATCTGTCCTGACCTTGTCCGTCTCTGAACCTCTCCAGTTCTCCTCTCTTCAAAACAGACCAAAATTTTACAGAGTAATCCCAAAATCCTCCTCCTGAGTAGTCCTGGTCAGCTTTGGGCTCACAACTTTAATTGGTGATTACTTTTGGACACGTAGCAGCAGCCCAGAAGGGGCAGCAGGAGCTGAGCAGCAGCAGGGGGGTGAGGGCAGGACGGAGGCCGGAGGCGCCACTTGGCTGCGGCCCGCAGGGGGCACGGGCACCTCGTGGCTCCCACAGGTCCCTGGGGCAGCCCAGGAGGGAGCAGGGGCCTCCTGGGGCGAGGATGGAGCCTGCGGCTCCTCTGGGAGGGCTGC
>NW_008588083.1:0-18036 GCF_000691845.1 Merops nubicus
GCCAGGTCTCGCGGCCTGTGGGAGTTCAGCGAGTGGAGACGGAGGTGCTGCCACTTGTGCTGCCGGTGGTGCGTCAAGTTTGCTGTCCCGAGGTAGCGTTCTGCGTTTGGCGCGGCGGGCAGCGGGGAGGGGGGAGAACGCTGACGCCTCCTTAGCTCCGAAGTTGTTCACAGTCAGAAAAAGAAGCTACCTTTAGAGGACGGAGGGAGGGAAGCCTAATCAAGAAGATGGGGTATAGGAGGAGTGGAAGAACTGTACAATGGATTCTTCTGGCAAAATAGGGAATTTTAATAAATGCCCCTGTCACCATAGTGCTTATTGCTTGAAATCCAGGTTTTCAGAGTGGACATCTTAAAAATAACCGCGGTTGAGTTTCTCCTTTTCATCCCAAGTGCTTGCCTTTAACGTTACACCCTTTGTGAGCAAAAACCACATATTTCATTATGCCAACCATTCCAGTAGACAACTGTCTCCCACAAAACAAAGATCCCTTGAAACACCATGATGCAATTGTGTTTTGTTTGATGTAGGGGATGTGAAATAGGCTGATGCTCTTCTCTGTTGTAGACCCCTAAAACACAGCGCTGTGTTCTGTAACATGCCATTTTTCTTTTCAGGTTGAAGAGCTTACTAAAGAAATCCACAGTAGGAAGGAGATTGTTGTGTCTAGCGTGGAAGTACAGACAGAGGACTATGCTGCGTGGTCACAAGCAGGTAGAGAGGGTGGTGGTTGCTTAACCAGACATCCAGAACGCTATCTTATTTTTATTTTTTTGTTTATTATAAAATATATTGTAAGCCTGTAGCCTTAGCTGCATTGAATTGAGTACCCTGACACTGTCCTTTGGAACATTTTCGATTTCTTCATGCCATTCCTTTTAGAACAGGGTAAAATATAGCGTGGACTGTAGCACAGTTCATGCCTTAGTCATCTGTTACATAGTAATCTTGCACATCACACACATACATGTTTTACCCATTTCTCAGTACATTAGAACACAGCATAATTTGTTCAGTAAGAGTAGGATAAATTCAGCACAGAGGCACTACCTAATAATTGAATTTCTTTAGACTACTTACATGCGTAAATATTCAGTTTAAGATTTAGGATTCTTGAACTGCATTTTGTAACATATTTCTTTGCTAATTTATGCACCTTCAACTATTTTTTTTCCCCCTGCAGATTATTACTACTATGAAAATTACTACAACCACAGTGATGCTCAAGACTGTGCATCTGAACTGCCGGTGCACCACAGTCATGGCACTGAGGGCACTGAGCATAATTCCACAGAGGAATCCCAGGCAGATGTTCCTTTAACCATGGATAGCACCAAAGTTGCTGAAGATGGTGGCGAAGAAAATTTCATCCAGGATTCACAGGTTATAGAACAGTTTGTGATTTTACTGGTTTTGAAGTCAACAGTTTTTAATTATGTTTAAAAGATGTGCTTTTGGACAAGTATGGTTTGGTTTTTTTTTTCCTCCATTCATATAAGAAGAAAGCTGTTGGAGGCGCTTTTATTTATTTTATTTTATTGTGTTGGGGTTTTTTTACCTCTGCTAGCCAGCTTTCTCTTAGATCATTCCCTTCATCTCACTGGCATAAGTGATTTTGTGCCATAGCGTTTAGCAACTGAAATGGAACAGCGAGCAGGATTCTGTTTTGGCAATGTGCTGAAAGTTATTCACTGTGTGTATTTTAGATGTGAAGGCTGGGGAAAACAATTTTATTTTATTGTGTTGGGGTTTTTTTACCTCTGCTAGCCAGCTTTCTCTTAGATCATTCCCTTCATCTCACTGGCATAAGTGATTTTGTGCCATAGCGTTTAGCAACTGAAATGGAACAGCGAGCAGGATTCTGTTTTGGCAATGTGCTGAAAGTTATTCACTGTGTGTATTTTAGATGTGAAGGCTGGGGAAAACAAAACACGCAAGATGAAGTGTTGGTAACAGCTAGATTTTTGCCTTCTTGTTCAAAACACCACTTCTTGAAACAATCCAAGTCCATAAAACAATAATTTGTTTTATTTAAAATAGGGCATTGTAAAATGCTAAAGAACCAAAGAGGTTCTTTGTAGAAGAAAATCTAATGTCTTACTTTCTGGTATCAGGAAGCAGAAGATCCTTCAGTACCAGAGGGTTCTTTGGCGGAGAGCTTGAGAGCTGCTGCAGAAGCTGCTGTTTCACAAACCGGATTTATTTATGATGAAAATACAGGATTGTATTATGACCATAGCACTGGATTCTACTATAATTCGGTAAAGATCCTTTTCAAAACCCTTGGCATTTTTTCTCTGTTTTTAAAGTTTTAGTGGTAGAAGTTGATGTGAGTGAACAGCTAAGATCTAAGCTTATCCTGTGATTTGACAAACATGTTACCAAGATGAATAGTAATGGAAATATTTTAGTGGTCAGATTATTTCAGTCAAATTAAAGATAACAGGTTCAGATATAAATCTAGACTTCCATTCAGTTCTTTCTGATGTCTCCTAGATCTTCAATTTGTGCAGCATTGTAGAAATTTTATACTATAATGCTGCTCTGCATCTCTTCCAAAATTAAAAGCTTGAGCTAAAAGGTGACTTTTAGAAAAAGATGGTCTGGTGAACGAAGTCAGTGGCTTCTCCACAAGTGCTGTTGCTAGCTAGTTTGATGTTATGGGGAAGAAGATACTTCTTTGAAGAAAGATGTCAACCATTATGAAATGGTGATCCACTGTCTTAATTTCTCCTATATGTTTTCCATAAGAGAGCTTTTGGGGAGGCTTTCCTTTATTCCTATGAGCTATGTGTACACAAATTCACAGTGGAACTACTGTACTGAAAACAGGTTTTGTTTGTAGCATTGCATTCAACTAATTTTTTTTTAAAATGGTGTATGTTGCATTCAAATTGTATTGTTTTCAGGGATGCTTTGGGACTTGATTTTTTGAAATCCTAAGTTATACCATTGATTTTGACATAGTTTGTGAATACGGTTAGATGCATAAATGTCTGGAGCTGTAGATTACACTTTATGGTGCAGTTACACAAAATAATGTAATTTCTTGTTCGGTATCAGAAAAGTTAAAATCACTGAGCAGACCCAGTTCTGTTCTACCCCAAACCAGGACACTGTTCTAAATTACAGGAGGTGTTCTTGTATTAGATTTACTGGCAAAACTTTGGTAGTGAGGCTGGGGGCTGCATAGTGGGTTCTGTGAGGAGAGGTCAGGGGCTGCTGGGACACAACTGGTTCCACTGCAGGACACAGCTGAGCCCATCAGAGAAGCTGATGGTGCCACTGTGAAAGCATGTTTAAGAAAGGGCAAAATGCTGCATGGTGAAGTGTGTGCGTGGGGAGAGGAATGTGAAAAACAACCCTGCAAATGCCAGGGTCAGAGAAGGAGTGGGAGGAGTTTCTCAAAGCACCAGAGAAGGTAGTTCCCTGCAGTCTGTGGAATAGGCCCATGCTGGAGTAGATATTCATACTGCAGGTCTGTGGAGGACCCCATGCTGAAACAGCTTGTTAAGGAGCTGTGACCTGTGGAGAGCCCATGCCAGGGCAGGTTCCTCTGGCAGGAGCTGTGGCCTGTGGAGCAGGAGCAGTTCTTCATTGACTACAGCCCATGGGAAGGACCTGTGCTGTCCAGGAGGAAGGTGTGATGGGGAAGGAGCAGCCAGGAGGAGCTGTTAGGAGCAGACGGCAGCACCCCACTCCTTGTCTCCCCGCAGCACTCCACGAGGCGGAGAGAGACATGGGAGTTTGGAATGAACTGATGAAGTGTAGCTTGGGAAAACGGGGGCTGGGAGAGCCATTTTGTCTGTTCCTCATCTTCTAGCATTCTTTTAGCTGGAAATAAGCTAAATACATTTTCACCAAGTCAAATTTGGCTTACCCATGATGGTCATCTCCCTGTCTTTGCCTTGACCTATGAGTTATTTGTCTTACTTTCTCACCTAGTCCTGTTGAGGAGAGGGATTGAGAGAGGGGCTGGAGGGCCACTGGTAGTCATAGAATCATAGAATCATTTAAGTTGGAAGGGACATCAGAAAAGGTCAAGCCACCACAGTTCTTCAGTATGTTTGAGGACTTTTTTAAACTTAATATGTGCTTCTTTATTAACTTGTGTATTTACTGTTTTTTGTTTCATGTAAAGGAGAATCAACTGTACTACGATCCAGCCACTGGAATTTATTATTACTGCGATGTGGAGAGTGGCCGATACCAGTTTCATTCACGAGTGGATCTGCAGTCTTACCAGGCTTCTGGTACTCAGCACACCAAGGATAAAAAAGGGAAAAAGAAGAGAAAAGAACCAGAGTGGACTTCTGCAAATGAGTACAAGGTAACTTTAGGATTGACAGATAGAAAACCCAAAACCTGTTTTTTTTTTTTTTTTCATGATGCAAGTTATGGGTTGTGGGTTTGGGTTTTAGCAGAAGATGCATGCTTATTTTCTGAAGGATTCAAGCATCTTTAAACGATATGCACATGTTGGTAGCATGTAGTTAGTGTCAGATAATTTTCCTGTGGAATGTTTAAGGATGAAACTTAAAATTTAGTTCTTGTAACTTTTTCATTATGCCTTTACTATAATGCGACTGGATAGATCTCTAAAATTGAGTGTCAGTGAAGTTGTGATTAACAAGCACTAGAATGAAGTCAAGAGTACCATGTGGGTATTCACAAGAAATTCACTGTTACCTGAATGTCTTGGTTTAGGGGTTCTGGCTTGTGTTTTTCTGTTGTTGGCTTTTTGTTTTGTTGGCTTTTTTAAATTCATATGATGAATATAAAGAAATGACTGAAGGTTTTGAAAACACACACCCTACCCCTTGTCTGTGACTCTGTGTTCCAAAGCTCATTCCATTGACATTTTCTTGTATCTCTACCACCATTTGGGTTTGATGAAATGTCTGTGACATTCTAATTCTTTGCGTATTATGCTATGCTGTTGGTGCTTTATAAGGTCAGTACATTTTTGTTGTCCACGGTGTGTGGGAATTTCTACTCTTGTAACAGTCCCTTAGACTTAAGAGAGGGGAGGGAGCTAGTGCAGCTGAAGGTAGGAGTTTTGCCAGCATCCGAGTTCTTGATGTGCTGAGTGCAACTGCTGAATTATCATTCTGCCACCCACAAATGGCAGAGTTAGCACAGAACTTTATTCATCATGTGTCGGGAAAGCATCAGGGGGAGCTTGTAGGAATATGTCTTTATATTATAAAAGCAATTATTAAATCTCTTAAATTTAGTTCTGTGATGAACTGTCATGCACTGACCTAAGTGAACAAGTGTATTTATAAAAGTTCTGTGACATATATAGTTCTAACCTAACGAATAATGTTGACTACTTTTGGGGATCCCATCGCAATCCACTTTTGTCATCCAATTATACTAGAAATAGCTAATTGTCTTTAGCTTACTTGGCATAGATAAAATACTTTTATATAGATGGTCTTGTTAACAGACCTTTTGTGTTCACAGTCAAAAGGTAGAAGGTAAACATCCACTTTTTCTTGTGAGTTTTGACAGTGAATACGAGGTTGTAATTGTAGGAATATATCATATGCTCCCTGAGCATTATTATCCCTGGATGAAGATGAGGTTTTGTTTTTTTTTAAGAATGTGTTCAGACTATCACAAGAAATATTTCTAGAGATGGTAGTGGTAGCTATACAGTTTTTACAAAAATTGTATGTGATTTTTGAACGATTTACTTCATTTAGGCCACGTTAGTATCCTTTTAATCTACTGTTAACTTTGTTTCAGGTTACAGAAAGCTTTTTTAGTTGCAGGTTAGTTTGTAGCTACTGTGAAGAATTTCAAATGCTCAGCTCTTAGTGATACTGTCTAAGTAATAAGCTGAGATGCTTAACACTACAGAAATGACAAGCATATTCTCCACAAATCCTGCAACATTGTTGGAAAAGCAATATAAATCTGTGACTCTAAAGAATAGAATTAATCTGTTAAAATATTATTGTATTTTTGAATGCTGAATTACCAAACAGAATACTAGTGAGCATGTGCTAAAATGAATGTACTTCTAATTGAAAACAAAACAAACCAAACCCAAAAAAAAACAAAAACACACAGCAGAGGAGTACTCAAGTGCTTAGTATACCCTGAGGAATGTTCCTGATTTGTCCAAGAACTTTAAAGAGATTCTTTCAGTCACTAAACTTGTATATTACAAATGGTTTCCTTTTGAGGTGTGAAACTAAGCATGCTGCCCACATGCTTGTTTTTGATGGACAATCATGAATTATTTGCCAGGTTGAAGTGTTGGCCTTTGTGCAGCTCATGTAAAAGGAGCGGTGGATACTTTCAAACTTGCAGGCATATACTTTAGTTCTGGTATCTTGTTGTAGTAGGGGAAAAAAAGGTGCAGCAAGAAATACTATATTATTTTCTGTACAAGAAAAAGCATTAATGAAGTTGGAAAAGTTGTAGAGAGAAAAAAAAACACAAGATGGCATAAATGATAATGTTGTTCCTGGCCCAGTATCTAGGTCTAGTGCTCCTGTACAGGTTGGAGAACAGACTGTGTGCAACAGTGATCATATAATTCTACTTTCTGGATTGGTGCCGTTAGAAGTGGGTAGCAAAATTTAGATGCAGGGTCTGACATAAGCCCTTTTTTTTCCTAGAAATTATTTTTGCAGCTTATTTTTTAAATTACTGTCTAATAAGTGCTATTTCAGTGTGGTGCCAGACTCTTTTTCATTATAGACACATCCTAGTTACTTCTGCAGGAGAGACAAGGTTTTTGTAGTAGCATCTCCCACAGAACTCTTGAAGCAGTGATTATGATTTTTTTTTTTTTTTTTTAATCACATGTAGTTTACTTCTTGCTGATATTCGTCCCATCTTTAGGTACGTCATTTGACAGAAACCATGGCTAATCTGAAGATTTCTTCTTTTGGATTGGCAGCTTCTGGTAAAGGTAGAGTTGAGACAACACACGCATTAGTCTGTGGATGTTTACCTTTAGCCTTGATATTTTTGTTAAAGGAAGAACAATATCTAGTAGTTGGTGTTTAGATACCTATTTCCCTAAAGGAAATAATGAACTTTTGAAGCTATTTGATCAATATAAGATCATCTATAAAGTCATTTTGAAATATATTTACAGCACTGTATAAGTAAAACATCTGAAGAAAACTGATGGCATTCTAGAATATTTGGGAAGAGACATATTTGGCTTCACTGTATTAATGTAGTGTCCCAGCTAAAACTACACATTCTTTAGATAAGGCAGATGTGTTTCCTGCATTTCAGAGTTGTCCACCAGTGTACAAAATGGCTTCTTCATGATACAGGAAGAGCTTTAGTCTTTCTTTTTTTTTTTTTTTTCATTGGGAATTCAAGTATTGTATGTGGTGAAAGGCAGTAACTGAGGTATTTTGAGATGCTGCTAGCAAGTGAAAGCTTAGTCATCTGAGTGAAAGAGCTATTTAAAACTGTTTGAAAATGTTTCTGTAGTAAAATCCTGAATTTCAGATTAATATTTCAAACTGGAGGTAAAGATCTAATATTCAGCCCTTTAGAGGACAGCATTGAGTGCACATGGTTTTAAGCCACCTACTGAACTTCTAGCAAACCAAGAAGCAACATACTACACATTTCTGAAAAGCTGTATTTCTAAATATTTGTATTTTTTGTATAAAATAAATTGATTTAGAAAACAGTACAGTTTGAACAGTGCATGTCTCAGAATTAGGCTAGTTATGCTCACGGTAATTTTTAAGTTCTAATTTGTAGACATGCTGAAGAATTGCATAAACATGGATGTTGATTAGACATAATACAGAAAACTGGAGTTTTGAAAGATAAAATGCCTTGTTCTGTCACAGTAAAGCAAACAGTATAGTTAATGCTTAAAATATTGTTGATTTCATTAAAAACACGTCAGTGACAAGTGTGCATAATTTATGTTTTCTTTAAGTAGGCCAGTCAGAACACTGTTGTAATCAGTAGTTTGTGGCTTGTTCTTTATAAAGCAAAACCATGCATTCCAGTCACACGAGCATAATTTGCAGTTCTTGTAAGATCAGTCCTCATGGGATAAATAAAAATCCTGATTTCACTTGCACCTTTGCCTATGTCAGGGATGCAGAAATATGAGCTGACTCAACCCTGCAGGTAAGAAATAGTTTATTATGGGTCAGATTCACCCCACCTCTCAGCTTTACTCATCCTTCGTGAGAGAAAAGCTGAGGAAGTTTTCAGAGCAGAATCACAATCCATATCCAGCATACCACTGTGAGGTGGGTCTGCCTTGCACAGAGCAGCACACAAAGGAACACCTGCCCAATATGATGGTGTAACAAACATGGTTATAATGAGCACGTACTTGCATACTTTTTGTGTTGCATAGTAGTTAGGGATGAAGAGTTAAATATCCTGCTGTTGCTGGTATTTGCTAGGTCATTCAGGATGATAGGTACTGAATATTCTGT
The DNA here is from genome assembly GCF_000691845.1 of Merops nubicus. NCBI lineage: Eukaryota > Metazoa > Chordata > Aves > Coraciiformes > Meropidae > Merops > Merops nubicus. The sequence continues at coordinate 8,448 of NW_008588083.1, forward strand.
TTTAGCAGTGGCTGTGTAGAGGCAAGGTAACAGTGCTGCTTGCAGGTACACTTCCATAGATGCTGCTACATATGTTCTGTGACAACTGTTAGTCAACTATAATGGAAAAGGATTTCATCATCACGAGGAAAAACTCCCTCAAATGCTTTAAGAATACAGTCAGCATTGCCAGGCATAATGTTTAGATATCATCAAGGAGTATATTTTAATTGCAGATCTGTGAAATTACGAAGTGCTCAAAATCTGCGTTCTTTAGAAATGCAATTTTAAAATACTGATTTTGTACAAGGCTTTCTAAATGGGAAAAATACATTTTTATCAGTACTTGATAGGTCTATTTTGATTTTTCCTTTCTTAACAGTTGATTGTGTTAATAGTGCAAAAAATACAGAGACTGCTGAGAACAGGCTTAATGTTCGTATTGGCAGAATGTAGATACAGAATCCTTGGTCTTTCTGTAACTTTTTTAAAATTTCTGTTTTTTTTTAAAGAGTGTTAAAGTGTTTTAAATTCTCCCAGAAGAGAGAGTCTACTCTTTATTAGCCAGGCTTTGAAACTGCACCTTCTTATTTCTCATTCAGTATTTTTGAAGTGACATCAAAACCAAGTATCACTGGATTCACTGGGGGAAAGAGCAGAGTGGTTGGAGCATTAGACTTGGGCATCAGTCCATCACAGTCATCTGCTGCTTTGCAGTTTTGATTTGAGCAGACCACTTAGTTTCTCTGTTTTCAAGTCAGATGAGTAGAACTTTGGTAGCTTACATTGTTATGGGAAGAAATAAAAGTAGGATTGCAGAGCATCTTAGTATGTCAGGTATCAATCTAAGATCGATAGCAATCATAAATACAGGCAAAGATAAATATACTGGAAAAGATCATTCATAAAAGAAAATATCAGATTTGCAAAAAAGATTTCTAATGCAATTAATCTGTGTAATATATATGAACTGTGTAGTCTTACTTTTGGTAGGATTACTACACCTCCTATTTGAAATAAACAACATTAGGCAGTGACCTCACAACCTTTTTCCTTCCTAGTTCAAATACTTAGAGGATTTAGGGAGGGGAGCTAGTTCATTAAAGAGACATTCTAAACAAACCAGTAGTCCTTAAAATTTCCTGATTATTCCTGAGAACCTACTGTCTTACTGAAAGTGTTTCAGAAGAAGACTGTAAAGTCCTATCCAGCAGTTTGGCTGCTGGGCTGAGAGAAATTCTTGTGTTTGTCTTACAGCTGTGCCACTGAGTTTTTAGAATTCTGAAAAGTGAAAGTCCTTTCATTTCCATTACATTAAATGTTCACATTAATTCATTTATCTTGAAGTGTAAAATGCTCTGTATGAGAACTTAGTGAAAAAAGTCAAGGGTGTTTTTTAACTGCTCTGTGCAATATTTGGTACAATTGAATGCATTCATTCTGAATCCAAGATGGCAAATCACTTAAAATCTGAGGTTTTTTAAATTTTCTCTTTTAAATCTATTTGTATTCCGTCTTTTTTTTCCCCTCCCTCTAAGACAGGTATCAGGGCTACTAGATTGATAATTACATTTTCAAGGTACTCTAGGAAAATTAATATGAAACTTTAGATTTCTCAGTTAAAAAAATGTTGATAGCCTTTTTTCTACTGATGGAATCAGGTGGCAGTGGAAGAACCTGCAATGATCTAATCTGGTATTCAGTGGGGAAATTTGTTGCAGTACAAAACGGATTCTCAGTAGAACTGTTTCACATAACATAATTTAAATCCTCTACAGTATCTTGATGAACGGCTTTGTTAAAGTTGTAGTTTTGAAAGGAGGAAGAACAGGTCATTAGGTGAGCATGGGTCAACATTCCTGATATTGTGGACCATTGTGGAAAAAAAATAAGAAGACAAAAACAGGAGGAAGATATAAGAAGATCAATTAAAGAACTTCTAAACAAGTTGCAAGAATTGAGTAAGAGAGGGACAGAAGTAAGTGTCATAAAAGCAAAACTGGACGAGATTCAAGATGCTGTTGCACAAGTTCAAAAGTGAGGACAAGGATCTTAAGTTTTGGTTTTAGAAAAGAGAAAGGAGTAAGTGAAGTTTAGAAGAGGAGTGCAGTTACGTTTTCCAAAGTAGAAGACAGTCATGTCTAGTAGGATGAGAATGTTTCTACTGAAATGTTCTACTGACCACACTTGCAAAAATTTCTGAAAACTTAACCATTCCTTAATAGTTGTGAAAATAATTCTTCCTAGTGAAGAATTTACTTCCAGGCTGATAGCAGGCTTTAGATTAACACAATCTGTAAAGAATATAACATTATATGACTCCCCTCCAGGATTTGGACGCAGAAGAGCAGAAAACATCTAACAGTCTGAATTGTTTTTCCACTACTGAGCAAGTAAGTTCTACTGAAGAAGAAGAGTCTCCAAATACAAGAAAGAGGACTAAAATGGACACAGAACCACCAAACAGTGTAGCAGCCAAAGAATCAGTTCCTACAGACAGTACGAATTCACATTCACGCAAAAGTACACCAGATACTGCAGCATATACAGATGACAGTAGAACAGCAGATACAGAGAGTGAGCCAGAAGAAGGTGAAATTACAGATTCGGAGCGTGAAGCCTACAGCAGTGAGGATGAAATAACAAGTGAAGAAACTGCCAATTCAGAAGACTCAGAAAACGAAGGTGAATTACTGTGGCTTTTATGTATGATGTTACTGTATTTTTCCAGGAGCCCATTAAGAACAAAAGTGCAAGAAAACAGTTTGAAAAAAAAAAAAAAAAAACCACAAACATGTGACCTGAGATACTTTGCAAGGTGCTATCTATATGTTACCAGCATTTGTTTTCTTCCCTTCACTTGCTCAATTGCCTTAAATAGGTACTGGTTGCATAGAAATCTTAGTGGTAAGGTGAGATTTGTTTAGATTAGGAGAGTGACAGAAGAAAAGAAAGTCTGTTGCTAAAATAGAGGTTCTAGTACAGAACTCGCACTCATTCTATGTATTAACTCTCTCCAATTAATGTATAACATTTCTGGTACTGTTCATAAACAGCCATGCAGAATTCAATGTAAGATGAGTCCACTGTGGTGAAAAGGTACCAAGTACTCCACATATTTTGTGTGTATTCCAGTGGCAATAGAAATGAGCAATATAAGAAAGGGGCATAGAGAGGAAGCCTGTATGCTGTTTTGTACCAAAGAAAGTGTTCTAGATCCTTAAGACCTACTTAAGAGTTGAATGGTCTCTTAAAAAACAAAAAACAAACAAAACATAACAAAAACAAAGAAACAAACAAACAAAAAAAAACTAACAAAACTGTGAAAAGCTTCATGCAACCAGTTGGAACTATGTATATGCAAAAGATATTCCAAATCACAGAAGCGAATACAATCTGTGACAGTTTGTACTGCAGCCTGTGCCCTGTTTAATCAGTCAGTTTGTTTCCTCTGCTTTCATTACTTTACTTACTCAACTACTTGGATTCTGAGTGATTAACGCCATTCAGAATGTTCTTACTCCACCATCAAGCTTTCAGATTAAATTTTCTTCTCCTATTTTCTAATAATCAATTCTATAGTGATGCTGGAGTAATAAAAGCTGGGGATGGTTTCAATCCTCCTAGTACCTTTTGAGTTAGTGCCTTCCCATCTTACCATGTCTGTTCCTAGCTGAGATGATTGGACACTGTTTCTGCAAGTGTACATCCAAGAACAAAATTGATAACAGCTGTTAGAATACAATTACTTAGCAGATACAAGGTGAAAAAGCATATGTATCTGTAGGTTCATCTTTTATTTTTTCTTATCTGTATTGGTGTGTAGTGCTAATAAGAGTAAAAACTAGTAAAAAATAAATTTGACATAGAAATTATCAAATATAAAGTTCTATACGCATTAGGGTTGGGATGTGAACAAAAAGGTGCTGCCTTTTCTCGAAGCAAAATTGTATTCTAATCTGTTATAATTAATGGTCCATAAATTCATAATATGCTAGTAAATTCTGTGAATGTATTTATAGTTTATTGCTCTAACCAAACAGCTGTGGACATGTAAATAACAAAAAAATTTTAATACTTCAGTGTGCTGCAGGAAAGCCTTTGAAACAGTAGTCTCATCAAAGTTTTCTCTCAGATGTGCTTATACGTTTCTTTTTCTGAAAGTTGCATAGGACTTAGCCAGATGATAGCTGAGCTGGCATCAGCTGTTTGGAAGCTATGGGCTACAGGGGTAAAACTGTAATTTGTTGGTAGTAACTGTTTATTTTTTTTATAATTATAGATGAAGAAAAGATCTGGCCTCCTTGTATCAGAGTGATTGTAATAAGATCACCAGTTCTACAGACTGGATCACTTTATATTATCACAGCTGTGAAACCTGCTACAATTGGAAGGTAAAACTGAACGGGCTTTGTCTGTATCTGGGATATACCTTGCTTTCAAAGCTGTGGAAACCACTTGGGATTGCTAATCCCTACACTTGATGCTTGTCTTCCTAGCCCATGGCATTTGTGAGGTGCTCTTGAGTTAGGCTAGCCCACAGTAAGAAATCTAAGTCATGTCACATAATGTCATACTTGTGATAGCAGCATACACAGTTAATGTAACTCAGCAGAAATGAAAATTTATTAGTTATAACTTGATTTTTGTGCCTGAGTCCTGATGGCAGATAGCCGCAAGTCATTCTTTGAAAACTGTTGTTTGCTAGAGAGTGAATAAATCTTTTTTTCTGGGCCAATAAGGTAACTTTTTCAGAAATGGAAGGACACACTTAAGAAATGTTGAATCACAAGGAGGCACATCCTGGACTTCCTCACACATTGAAATTCCAGTAGCGTTGTTTTGTTGGTTTTAAATAATGAGTTGGGCCTTGTGCTAGACTGTATGCATTCTTCCAGTTCTAATATTTAAAAACAAAAAAATTAAATCTGGTTTGTTCATTGTGGATTATAACTGTAATGATGAATTAATGCTTTCTTCCATGCTTACTGAAAACCTCATACCTTTTCAGCTGCTTTTATCTAGTGGTGATATGTGTTTTGATTTGTTTTTACAGCTGGAGTTTTCTAGTTACATGTGTGTGAAGAGTGACAGATGACAATCCTGCTTTCAGTTTGCATATAGGTCCATTGCTAGCTGCATTGCTTCCTCATTCCCCTGGTATAAGAAGCAAATACACAAATCCCTTCCTCCTACTGCTGTGTCTGACAAAAACAAATCTATACAGATTACACGTTTGTTGCTTGCATTACCTGCCTAGTGAATTCAGCTACCAAGAATTCAGCTTCAGTGTTTAAGACTGATGCCAGGATGTACTGAAGAGCCTGAAGGATGCAGAGTTCAAACTATTATTTAAGGGCTTGTACGATTATAAAAGTTGAGACAGAAATGTCATGTTTATAGATAAAAATGTAGAGTACAGCTTTATCATTATTCATTGCCTATTGTGTATAGTTTATAAATGAAAGAAGGCACCTGAAGCAAGTCTTTACATTATGTGTTTAGCAACACAGGGATTTACTTCTGTAAAGCTTCATAGTGGCTCAGAAGAGAAACATGGTATTAAGCTTCAGTTGGAATACACCTTTTGTAAGCCACTTAGTAGACCTGTTTCTACTTTTTTGTGATTTATGTATCAACTTGCCTTTCCAGAGAAAAAGATGTGGGACACACACTTCAGATTCCTGAAGTTGGAGTCAGTAAGGTAAATCTTGGTCTGTCTGCTGAAAGGTAGATCAGCATATGAATAAAGCTTTAGATTTTGCACAATCTTATGTTAACTGTAAGAACTTTTAGAATGAGATGTAGGTTTAACCACATCTGAAGTTAGAAGAAAGGAGAACATACAGTATTTTACCAAATGGGACTTTCACATGAATGACAGTGATTTTGAAGTCTTGAAAAGCTAATTTTTTTTTTTAAAATTGGAGTTTTACTAGTCCATAGTGTAATGCGCAGTAAAAAATACTTTGAATCTTCGATTTCTTAGTTATTGAACTAGATGAAAACTTAGTACTCTGTTAAGTTCTAATGGTATTAAAGTGTTGCTGTCAGCTAATTAAACTTTGTCATCTGTTAAGTTCTAATGGTATTAAAGTGTTGCTGTCAGCTAGTTAAACTTTGTCATAAGTAATCTAATCCGTGCAGTTTTGCTCAGAACAACAGGTTTTCTTCAAGGCAACTGTGTAAATATGTAAGTGATGTACAGGGAACTTGAAAATTTAACAGAACTTAACTGTGACAGATTATAATAGAAAATTTTTCTTCTCATTAAGGAACATTTAAGATAAATTATGTGTTCTGTTTTGCTAACTGCTTCAACATAGACCATAAATACAGACATTTGTAACAAAATAAAGCGTAGATTGACAAAGACATGTCATTCAAAGAACAACAAAAAAAGATAAAAACATCTGGAAATGCAAGTATCTGAAATAATGCTTTACTATATCTGTGCCAATGATATAATTCTGATTAATCAGCCACGTACTGTATTTCATACTGAACAATTTCCAAAACAAATCTTTCCCTGCTACTAATGACTTTTTCAGCCATGTATTTAAAATTGGGTGCATAAAAGGCTTTTATATTTCTGTCATTCTAGTACTTCATGGATACCTGACTGTTTATGTAAGAAGTTATTTCACTTTTTTAGAATTCTGTTTTTTCACTGAGAGTCTTAGTTGGCCACAAGTTGATATTTTGTTTTGGTCAGTGGCATTTTTGAAGGTAGTGTATATCTTTGTGAGTCTGGCCAGGAGTTCTTTGCCCTCTCTGGGCTTGGGTGCAATACCTAGAATTGAAACAACAAATCAAACAAAAAAAAATAAATTGATTTTTAGTCTCAATATCAGAAAGGATATAAAAGAAACAGTGAATGACAGCTACTCAGCCTGACCTGGGCATGAAGATTCAGGTGAAGGTTGAATTATGTGAAATTTACTGAAGCATGGTATTTAGGGACCTATTTCAGATATGAAAGACTAAGTAAAGGGAAGATGTAGAATGAGATCAGATTTCTTTTTTTTTTTTTTTATTAAAAGAGAAAAAATATTAGCTTGCTGTAACATACCTTCCAAGAAAAAAGCTTTTTATTTATAAGAACTATTAAAATTTTATATTACTGAATCTTGCAGTCCTTTAAGTAAAGAATAATTCCACTTTACAAGTATGTACTTCTTCGGTACTGAATCAATTTATGGTGAAATGAATTATATTATTAATGATATACTCTAGTTTGTGCTGTCGTGGCCCATTCATTTCCATTTAATATGGATGAAATCATAAGGTGTGGAACTAGAGCCACACATTTTAAACACCTCAATGTATTGTGAAATCTGACTTTAAAATAGCATATGAATTGTGAGGTATTTGCTTAATAAGACCATTTCACTTAGGCTTCTATTTATCAGTTCCATGCAGAAGTATATTTTGACCACAATTTGCAAAATTATGTTCTTGTGGATCAAGGCAGTCAGAATGGAACAGTTGTTAATGGAAATCAGATTCTCCAGGTGAGTATCTGTTGTTATAGCATACATCGTGTACATTGCATGATACAGCTCAATATATGTGTGTACATTGCAGATAACTGTAGTCATGTGGTTGTTTTAAATATGTTATGGCAAATCACTAACAACATCATTATATGGCTTGTATACATTAGTCTCTTTCTTGGTTCCCTTCTGTTCTTAGGGCCACTTAGTTATATTTGGAAAAATCCACTGCAGTTGCTGTTGCTCAAGTGAAATAACCACTCTAGTTAAAAACTTGCCTGCATTTGTGAGACCACACCGAATTACTAAATTACGAGCAGTATTAATGAAATAATAGTTTGTGCCCCTCATTAGCAATTAATTCATGTCTGCCAAAACTTTTTTTTGCTGTAGCCTAAAACAAAGTGCAATCCCTACGTCTTGGAGCATGGAGATGAAGTGAAGATTGGTGAAACTGTGCTTTCATTTCATATCCATCCTGGCAGTGATACTTGTGATGGATGCGAGCCAGGGCAAGTCAGAGCACACCTCCGCCTGGACAGGAAGAAGGAGTCTTCTGGTTAGTCATGTTATCCTGGGATGTTTTTGACTATGGTGCTTTATTTATAATAATTACTTCAATTTTCTTACAAATTTCTTGTCATCTGGGTACAATACATGACAATGTATTTTATTCTTGGTATGTGTGTCTGTGTAATAATGGTAGAACAGAAATTCTCACAGTTATTTTATGTTTCAAAACATTGTTCCCTTTATTAATTAGAACTTCAATCCTGCGTTCTTCCTTTTAGTTTGCCCAGCACTTAGCAAAGAAGAGAGAGAGTTGGTCAGAAGAAAAGCATTAAAACAAATACGGGTAAAATATGGCTTACAGGTGAGTTTCCAGAAGTTGCTCTACTGCTTGAAGTCTACATCCACTTTCTAAGACATTTCCATTTTTATTTCTGCAAATTAAGTTTGCGCTAAGTTGCAATACTGTCTTCCATTCAGAAAGGAAAAATAATGAGCGAGTGAAAAAAATTATGGACCAAGAGGGAAATTTTTTTAAAGTTTAAGTCTGCTTTGCCACAAAAGGGTGTCAACATGAATGTACAGACAATAGACTATAGATGTATTCAAGTTACTTCTGGTTTAGAGATTATTTTAACTGTGGGGTTACACCTAGCACTTGTAGTGCCATGAATATGGCAATATTACATCACTCTGTGATGATGGCAGTAACGTACCTTACAAGGTATAGCTGTAAGGTAAGAAACTTGAGAATGATAGGGTTTTGTTATAAGATGTATAATTAATGAAATAGGCTGAAGTTACCTTACTTTTGGATGGAAGCAGTGAAGTTATCAAAAATAAAGTCTTTACAGCCCACTTTCTGTGTCTTGATCGAATTTAATCTGCCTGTAAAGAACACAGAGTATGACGACAACAAAGCAGTGAAGAATCCAAAGTACAAAGACAGAGCAGGAAAACGCAGAGAGACCATTGGAAGTGAAGGAACCTTCCAGAGAGATGATAGTCCAGCTTCTGTTCATATGTAAGTTTGTTGGAGGCAGGAAATCCTCTGTGTCCTTTTCTAGTGCATCTTTAAAAATGATGATAAAGTAAGTATCATGGGTACAGTTTGTTAGATTGTGAATTACCTGTATAGAAGGTTTTAGGAAAGCTAGAGAGTAGTAAGGTATTCTCACTTCCCAGGTCATATGCTCTTTTTATTAATTCCTCACCTTCCATACAGAATTTAACTTGGCAGTAAGGATGCTTAGATCAGTTCTTTACCAACTCAAAAACTGAAGGAACTGCCCAGCTGCTGTATTGACACCTTCAACAATGTCTGTTTTTCAAGAGTCTCAATTTGTGTTTTTCCTATATAGTCCTAGTAATAGTACATAGACACATTTTTTCAGTTTTTCACTGTCAGTATCCAGCCTATTATGGGACATGGGTTTACATATGCTTAAATGATGTTTTTACTTTCATCTTTCTCTTTAATTATTCCTTTGCTTCTGTAGTTGTAGTGGGGTTTTTCTTAAGAAACATGAACTTGTAAATGCTTTTAAAGTTAGTAAAAGGAAGTGTGAAACAATGAGAATTGTAGTAGGATGACTTGGTGGTGA
>NW_008588083.1:18056-24577 GCF_000691845.1 Merops nubicus
TCTCTCCCTAGTGCAGTCCATTCCCACCTGCTCATACCGTCTCTTAACTCCTAAAGCAAGCAAATAGTTCAGAAAGAATTTTAAAGTTCGTACTGACGAGAGGCTTGGAATAGCTTTGGTGACCTGTAATATTCCTGGAAGAACTTGATAAAGGTAGCAATAGCGTCTTCTGGGTAGCTCTTGTTGCTCTTTGTATTAACTCTTGCTTATGAGTTATCTTCAACTTTATTCAAAGTGAAATCAGCAACAGCAACAAAGGACATAAAATGTTGGAGAAGATGGGATGGAAGAAGGGAGAAGGCCTGGGCAAGGATGGCAGTGGCATGACAGACCCGGTAGGTCTTTCTGATTTTTACTTGGAGCAGAAAATCCAAATGTATTTGCAGTGAAAAATGTCTGATTTTTAATGTCTAATAGCCACTATTCAATTGAAAAATTTCAAAGTCCTGGTTAGGAGGGCATAGTCGCAGTAGAACTAATTGCAATTTTTTACTTGATTAATGGAAGTCTTTTGAAGATTTTCAGTGATCTTGCCCTTCAGTGGAAAATGCCAGTGATGTCTGTGTTTGTTAGGAAACTAAGCAAGGGAAGACGGATAGATTCTAGCGATTGAACTAATGAACTTATCTGAATACAAACTCTGGAGGAAAACTGAAATAATTTTAAGTCATGTGAATTTGAGATGGGCTTATGGTGGAATTCCTCACTTTCTGTGAGGCTGATCTACCACAAAAATCAAGCTAGATGATGGGCCATGAGCGAGAAAAATCTGGCAGAAGTCACTAGAGCCATGGAGTTCTGGGCCCCTGTGGCAGCCACGTTATCCTTGTTTTTGCCACCAAGACGTGATGTCTTTTGGTGGTAGTGCTGCTCAGAGCCACACCATACCTTTTGTTTTCTAACTACCCACCACAGACATAGACTGTTCACTCAATGAGGACTACTTCACAGTAATGTTAATGGCAGGTAACGTCATTCAGGACTCTAGCTCATAGTTCTAGAGGTGGTGATTTGACACATCTTTTTAACAGTACTTTAGATGCCCATGTATGATCTCCATGTACTACAGCCTTAAGGAGAAGTACGTGGGAAAGGGAGTAGAATTAGTATTCTACAGTAGGATTTAAACTGTTTAGATTATCTAACTTGCAGTTACAAGAATATGTAATGTATTTGGCAGATCCACCTTCAGTTACATAAGACGCATGCAGGTTTGGGTACCAGCAGACCAGTCTCAGTTGAAGATGTTCCGATCGTCCAGAACAAGAATAAAAAGAACTGGGATAAAGCAAGAGAAAGGTTTGCTGAAAACTTCCAGGAACCTAAGTCGCAAAGGGATGCTCCTAAGACTATGCCTTGGGTTAGGGGGACTGTAGAGTGAAGCACCCGGTCCTACAGCAGGCTAATTCCTGTGTGTAAATAGTTGGGAGAAAATTTATTTTTACTCTTTTTCTTTTGCTAAAGCGGAAGCTTGGTGATATGTAAAATACAGTTGTGGGGAAAAAATTATACAAGATTAAGTCTATTATGTTAATGTATTTTCTGTAGTCCTCATGCTTTTATAAGTACACATTTTTAATAATGAATGGAGTTTAGAGGGATATTCACATTTTAAGTACTTGAACAATTCTTACGAGCAAGAAGATTTTTCAGTTGTGTTTTTAAAACAATTCTTCATGGAAAGTAAACCAAAACATTTGTTAAATTTAAATATGATACCTTTAACAGTGTTTTAAAATTTGAACAGTGGTTTAAAAGCAAGCTGAAACACAATAACAAAAATCCCCCAGGCCCCTACTAACAGATTATTATATTGACAATTTCTCTTTCGTATTTTATTCTTGATTGCTGTTAAATGCTCAGCAAGCAATACATTGCTCTTAAATTCATACAGTTGAGTACTAGTTACATGTCTCAGCTTAAAGGGTGAAAAAAACCTTGGTTTTAAATCATTTATCAGTACTGTTCAAAAATAAATACTGTCCTTCATATAATAAACTACCAGCGTTGGTGAAGAAAACAATGTCCAGAGATGGCTTGTAGCAAAATTTTCTTCTGTGAAGAACTTGAAATTTGTTTAGTAAACCTGTATCATGCCTTTAAAAGAGGAGGTATGTTTAGAAAACTGCTGTCTGTGTGTATTATTTATTTACTTCTCCTTCTGATACATCCATTGCTGGCAATGGAGTTTATGCTAGAAAAAAAATCCCAACCCACAAACTGAATTTTGGTGGGGAAGGATTGCCAATCTGAAGCTAAAAGCTTGGTATTTATTGAATGTTCCTAAACATAATAAATCATTATCAGTTTAAGCAATGTGCTTTTTGATACTATCTTGTGAATTTTTCTTCTAAAATGAGAGGGGAAAAAAAAAAGTAATCACATTTTAGTCAAGTTAAAGTTTTGATACTTGTCCAAGTAAAGGAAACTTGGTAGTCTCACCACCCTGTTGGGATCTTCTAGGCAACTGTCAAGCACTGTTTAGTAAAACAAGGACAAGGACAAGTTGCTAGCTATTTATATTAATATATATATCCTGTCGTGGCCACCTGGATGTCAGGTGGACCATCAAGCTGCTGTCATTCCCCTCCTGAGCTAGAAAGGGGAGAGGAAATACAATGAAAGGCCCCTGGGTTGAGGTAGAGACAGGAGGGATCCCTCACTAATTACTGTCATGGGCAAAACAGACCCAACTTGGGGAAATTAATTCTTTGCCAATCAGATCAGAGTAGAGTAACAACAAATAAAACTGAATGTAAAACACCTTCCCCCCACCCCTCCCTTCTTCCTCAGCTCAAATTTACTCCCAGTTTCTCTACCTGCTCCCCCCACAACAGCGCAGGGGGTTGGGGCATCATAGAATGGTTTGGATTGGAAGGGACCTTTAAAGATCATCTAGTTCCAAGCCTCCTGCCATGGGCAGGGACACCTTCTACTAGACCAGGTTGCTCAGAGGCCCTTCCAGCCTCGTCTTGAGCACACGTAGTACCCACCCACAACTTTCCTTGGCAACCTCTTCTGGTGTCTCACAACCCTCATAATGAAGAATGAAGGTTGCAGTCAGTTCATTGTATGTTGTTTCTGCTGCTTCTCCCCTCTCCTCAGGGGAAATATTAATCCGATTCTTCCCTTTCTTCAGTGGGGGATGATAGAGTCATTAAGGTTGGAAAAGACCTCTAAGATCATCAAGTCTAGCCATCATCCAACACTACCAAGACCATTAAACCATGTTCTCAGAAAACACATTGATATGTTTTTTGAACACTTCTGGGGATGGTGGCTCCATCACCCCCCTGGGCAGGCTGTTCCAATGCCTCAGCACTCTTTCAGTAAAGAAATTCTTCATAATATTCAACCTAAACCTCCCCTGGAGCAACTTGAGCCCATTTCCTCTTATCCTATCGCTAGCAGCCTGGGAGAAGAAACCAACACCCACACATGCAAGACTGTCCTGGTGCTGGGTCCTGCACAACCCCAGGCAATGCTACAGAGGGGAGGAGTGGCGGGAAAGCTGCCTGGCAGAAAAGGACCTGGGGATGCTGGTCAACAGCCAGCTGAAAATGAGCCAGCAGTGTTCCCAGGTGGTCAAGAAGGCCAACAGCATCCTGGCATACATTGGAAAGGGTGTGGCCATCAGAACTAGGGCAGTGATCATTGCCCTGTAGTTCACACTGATGAGGCTGCACTTCAAATAGTTTGTTCAGTTTGGGGGCCCTCAATAGAAGACAAACTGAGGTGCTGGGGCATGTCCAAAGGGCAACAAAACTGATCTGAAAAACAAGTCTCACAAGGAGCAACTGAGGGAATGGAGGTTTTTTTAGCCCTGAGAAAAGGAGGCTCAGAGGAGACCTTCTTACTCCCAACAGCTCTCTGAAAGGAAATTGTAGAGAGGTGGGGCTTGGTCTCTTCGCCCAACTAACAAGTGATAGGACAAAAAGAAATAGCTTTAAGTTGTTCCAGGGGAGATTCAGGTCGAGTTCTAGGGAAAATTTCTTCATTGAAAGGGTTGTTAAGCATTGGAACAGGCTGCCCAGGGGAAATAATGGAGTCACCATCCCTGAAGGTATTCAAAGATGTGTAGACCAGGTGCTTAGGGACATGGTCTAGTGGTGGGCCTCGCAGCATTAGATTAATTGACTCAATCTTAAAGGTCTTTTCCATCTAACACTACTCTAGGACCACGGTTTTCACCACTGGCTGCAGGAGAGTCTGCTCTGGCACCTGGAGCACCTCCTCCACCTCCTTCGCTGGCCTTCGTGTCTGCAGAATTGTTTATATCATGCATTTTCACTCCTCTGTTTTGGCTACTGTTGTGCAGGTTTTTTTCCCCTTCCTAACTATGTTATCCCAGAGGCACTACCACCATTGCTGACAGGTTTGGCCTTGGCCAGTGGCAGGTCCCTCTTGGAGCCAGCTGGCACTGGCTCTGCCAGAGACGGGAAGCTGCTGGCATCTTCTCACAGAAGCAACCCTTGTAACACCACTCCTGCCAAAACGTTCCCACGCGAGCCCAGTACTGATGCATATAATATAATGTAAAATATTCAACCTATGTTATTTAAATCATTAAAGAACATAAGTTTAACAATCTGAAGCATGCCTTATTTCAGCAGTATAGCATTGAAGATACAGTTACGAGCACTCTGCCTGCAGCAGTATTGTTTAATTTAATTAAAACCAGTTCACTGCCTTTCTAAGCATTTTTTTGCTGTTCCAGTGACAGTTATGAATTATTAGTTTGCTGTTGCATTCGTTTATATTGTCATCTTCATGTTTTCAGAAGTTACCAATTTCTAACAGAAAAAAAAATTGTTCTGTACAAAACAGATACAAGTTCAAGTTTAGTTCACTATGTATATAAAAAGGCACTTCTGCTACTAGAAGGAAGAAAAAAAACCTATGTTTTAAGGATGTTTTTGCCCCTTTTTTTGGTCTTCATTGTAAATCAAACTACAAATCTTAATCTGAAGGGAGAACAAGACATGTCATACATACCTTAGTACAACTTTAACTTACCCCACTTATTCAAGTAACAGCTCTAAGTAAAGTCAATCACTGGTTTATTGTTGCATTGCAAAGAAAAAACTTGAAAGGATTTAACTAAGTTTGGATTTCATAAAGTTTCTGAAGTGAGCCATCATTCACATTCTGTGAGAAGCATGGTCTCATGCCCCAGCTGCCTTCAGCACTGCAGTGTCATCCTTCAACAAACAGTTCCATATAAAGGGTTGAAGCTTAGTCTCAGTTTAGTGCTGGTATGATAAATCCCATTATCCCTTGATGCTGCCTAGGAAAATGGAAGAAGTGGTGCCATTAAAATCACACTGTCAACAAAACAACTGAAAATAAAGTCTGACGAATCCTCATCAAGCAGCTGTGTGCCTTTATTGAGTAGGAAGACTTGCATTGAGCCAAACAGGGATTTTCATCCCGTCTTAGGAACTTCTTAGAAAGTTTTAAGTACAAATTAGTGAAGTGAAAGCTACCAGTGTTGTGCGAGTCTTATGTGCAAATGCAGTACTGCTTTCCCTCACGTCAGGAGGGGAACATCAGTTGCCATTGCACTATTATAATTTTGGAGGCTATAACCAGTAAGATACAGCATGAAGTTTAACTGTCTTACCTTCTCAGTCCTCCAACCATCATGTTTTTTCCACCTTATGTCCCCTAATATCGATCACTTACACCAAGTCACTTTTCTAGACATACAAAGTAAAATATTTTAGCAGTTTACTCTATGTAGAAATATTGCTACTGAATACATATCACCTTAAAGCTGTTAAGAATAACACTGCATTCATCGGTTTATCTAAAAAACTATTTTCTGTAGTCCTAACAGTGAATTTTGGAATGCGCCAACTTACCAAATGTATTTCTGAAATTTAAAATTTTCTGAGAGGAGTACGATGTTCCTATCTTCAGTGCTGAACAACCAGGGTAGGAGGTAAAAACTGGGAGTCCATTCATCACTGTGTGAAAGCCACTCAACTAAACACCTATGCCAACAGGGGCTCTGAACTATTGTGTCCACGTGAAATAGTCTTACAACACATGCCACAGCTGAAACTTGAGCTTCTGCTCCAGCAAAAACAGACTCTGCTGCTGCAACTGGATGAACGAAATGCATCTTGACACGGGCATTCAGCCAGCAGGTAACTGACCCAGAGCAGCAGGAAGAGACGTCCTGAGAAAGATGTACTTAAACATGCGTGCCAGCATATTTTGTTCTGTATGGCCCTTTCATAAGTGCTGCGTATCTTTGTCACCACTGAACGCAGGATTATTTTCTCATCCAGTCGCACATTTACATACGTGTTTTTCATCGGCATCTTATTGTTAACCCAGCAATAGCTCTCTGCTGATGAACTCACCTGCGTGCCGGTTTCCGGGGCCGCGCTGGCACCGACCTCAGTACAGCGCCCGGTGCAGCCGGGCACCATCCTCGCCACCCCGTGAGCGCCGAACGCCCCGTGTTGCTCCAGCGCTGCAGGCAGGCCACGCGCTGCGCCTTGGGCTGCTCC
>NW_008588084.1:0-8231 GCF_000691845.1 Merops nubicus
CAGATGCCACCTGGCACGGGGCAGCTTCCCGGCGTCCCCTTCCAGCGATGGCTGGCGGCCACTTGTCCCTGCAGACACAGTCTCTGTGCCTTGGGAGGGGTTCCCTCGCACTCTGCTTGGTCCTGCTTGGGCACTGGCACGCAGCATGGCATTGCTGTGCCCATGAGGCGCGTTGGGATGCAAGGGCAGGCTGGAAGGACTGGCATGGAAATGCTGTGGCCATCCTGTGTGAAGGAGGCGCGTGCTGACCCAACCACCCACGGGTGCTTCACTGCAGTCCACGGCTCTGGAGATGGGTGCAGGCTGCTGGAGCCCACAGCCCAGGGAGGACCAACGTGGTTCAGCCACGCATGAGGGCAGGGACATCCCCAGACAGGCTGTGGGACAAAGCAGATGCCAGTTTGAGGGATGCGGGAGGTGACCACAAATGGTGCAGAGAGGGGGAAGCTATGCCCAGAGCTGGGCAGCAGCAGAGAGCCTGGAGCAGGGTCCTGGTTGTGGCCTTTCTAGCCCTGGCACCTGACAGAAAGGGGAAGCTGGGCTGTAACTAGCTCTGAAAAACAAGGCTGTGTTGTGGTGTCTTGTCTCAAGTGCCAATTTCACACGCAGGGGTGCAGGTGGGAGGGGGAAGTTGGAAAGGGGTGGGGAGCCCTGTTACGTAGCGTGAGTCCTCCAGCCTTCCTTCCTGCCGCTGGGGCTGAGGGTATAAAAACAGCTGAGCTATAATTATCTGGGGCTGGTGAGCGGCGAGACCGAGCTGCTGGCTGCCGTGGGTATGGCTGCTGTGGGCACGGCTGCCGGGGGCCAGCGGGCGCCCATGGCCCAGGAGGGCTGCACTGTGCTGCTGGGGAGGAAGGTACAGCCCCGGCTGACTGCCTCTGCAACAGGGGGCACAGGGCTGTGCATACCCTGAGGAGGACACAGAGGCTGCATGGAAGGAAGTTCCCCCAGAGGGGCCTGGATGCTGGTGGGTGCTGATTCTCCATGGGGCAGGAGAGCCCATCAGTTCACACCAGGCTGCTCTGGGACTGCTCCTCACCGTTGTGTTCTCCACTCAAAATTGCCCCCATTGGTGAAAGGTCGGTGCAAGGAGAAGGCACCTGCCCCTGCAGTCCTTTCTGTTTGCCTTTGGACCATTGTGATCTGTATTGTGAATCCTGCTCCTCTTCCCAGGGAAGCCCCTTGCTCCTCTCTCCTGGTGCTCATGGCAGGTACCTGCTGGGGAAACAGGGGAAGCACCAAAGATCTCATCCCTCTCCCCAGTGAGGAAAGAAGTGTTCTCCTCCAGACCTCGGGCATAGCACCAAGAGGTCCCTCAGGCAGCCTGAGTGAGAGCAGGGAATCAGGTTTGGTTGGTTAAAAAGAGCCTGGGGAGGGGAGCACCCCAGGAGTAGAGGGACAGGGTACACCCTACAGCCTGGACTGCTCAGATGGCACAAGTGAACCTCTGGTTCAGGCTGCATGGCCAGGCACCTGCTGCCATCTGCTCACGTCCCAGCTCCTCCAGGAGTTTTTCATGGTATGGTAGTTGCTCTCTCCGTTACACTAAGAGCATCCAGGATGTTTCAATGGGCACCTGAGAGTTTTACTGGACCTTGATCTTTATAAAATTTGGGCCAGTGGCACTCCAAGATGCATTCTGAAGGCACCAAGGTCCATGAAGGTGCCTAGCATCTCTGGGTGCAGGCAGGTGGCATCAGCACATGTTCACCAAGGGTGGGAGGAGAGGAAAAGCATCAGATAAGGGAGAGGGCAAGGCTTGGAATTGTGGGGGGACTGGTAAGTGTGAGAGGATGTTTTGGCTCGTCCTTGTGTTGGAGAAGTGCTTGTATGGTGGTAAGAGAGGGCAGAGAGGGAAGGACCCAGATGAGTTTGGAGGTTGTCCCCTGGAGCAGACCAAGGTGCATGGTCTGAGGTGGATGGTGTCCAGGTCCCTCCAGGGGTACCCTCGGCTCTGCTCCAGCACGTGGGTCACGTCAGGCCAGGCCAGGCTGGGACAGCTCGGGCTGTGCTGGGATTTCTAGAGCTAATGGGAAACAGTGAGCTGGGAACGAGGAACTAAGACATGGCTCGAAGGTGGTCATTGCAAAAGGCTGGGCTAAGGGCCAGCCCGAGATGTGGAAAGCACTTGGGGTTAGTTTGTGCTTAAAACTCCCAGCGCCTCCTGCCCCCTCGCCCTCAGCTGAGCACAGTGTTTGCTTTCACTTCCCTGCCTGGTCTCCAAGGCAGACAAACGCTGGGAACTTTCCACATCCAAAACAACAAAAACAAAAGACACGCAAGAGAAAACAACGCTCAGATTTGGAAGTACAGAAGGAATCCATCATTTCCTACCCAAAAATAATCCACACTTGGCAGGGAGCTGGGCAGGGAATGGAAACAGCCACCTGAAAAAGCTGAGTTGATCCTAGTGGCCCAGTTGGGCTGCCCAGCTTGGGGCAAGTGGTCCCTCTGGTCACTCCGTGAAGCCCAAAGGCTGGGCTGCTGACCCCAGTGAGAAGTTTTGGGGTACTTCAGGGCACTTGGGAGCAGGCTGTTAACTCTTGAAGAGCTCAGTGTTGGTGAAGGCAGGGCTGGAGGTGGTGGGGGAGGAGGTGTCATGCTGTGACTCCAGTGTTGGTGGTGGCTGCCCTGGCATGCTGGCCAAATGCTGCTGCTGAGCAGTTGGGAGGGAGCCAGCACCCGCAGCCCCGTTTCACCTGCCCTCCTCCTCCTCTCCTGTGGGGAAGGGCAAACCCGGGATTAGCTGTTCCCAGCACACTCCAGGTATTTACCTCCTGGGAGTCCCTCTCTGAAGGCCTTTGCTGATGAAAGGCTCAGACCTGGAACGGGCGTTTGGCTGATGAAAGACACAGTGGAAGTTGCCAGCAGAGCGAGTTCCCTGTGTGCTTGCATCAGGTGCCCAGGTTTCACTGGGGTGAGAGGCAAAGGGCTGGTGTGCCCCATGGACCCCCCGTCTCAGAGAGAGCTGGGGGAGCTGCCACTGACGTCGGGTCCTGCTGGGGAGACGGGGATGGGAGCTGGAGTGTACGGCTACATGGGTACCCTAGGAACAGGCTGTTTTCTTTGGTCCTCATCCCCACCTGGCTGCCCTGGGGGAAGCTGGAGCAGGGACGGGTTTGGGCCCAGGTCTGATGCTGGAGCTGTGGCTGGAGGGTAAGAAGTGAGTGAGAGGGGAGGATGCTGAAGCCTCTGCAAAAAATTGCTTCACTTTTGGAACACCCCATACCCACGGGGTGCATTTCTCAAGCGGCTCTGGTGGTGAGTGCTCCTTGTCATCAAGCCCTGCAGTTAAAAAACATCCCCAAAAGAGCAGCAGACCTCGCTGGTGTTTGCTGGGCAGCCGGGAGGGCGTCAGGCGTGCGGGTGGACACGCTGGGCTCTTTGCATGCCTGTGACCCTGTGGCCGGCTGTGCCCCCCACCAGCCTGCTCCCAGCACGGCGTGATGACCTCAGCCTTACATAAACCTCCCCGTGGGGTGACAGGGAAAAAGGAGAAACAGCAAAAGCTGTGGCCACAGGGCAGATTTCTTGCAGTGGCTCTGTCCAGCCTGGCCCACGCTAGGAGGCTGGAGGGGCTGCTGCTTTGCCAGGCAGCAGGCTGAGCAGCAGGGCTGACCCTGAGCCCAGACCACGCGCAGTGGGGCAGTTAACACGACCCAGAGCTGCAGCAGCAGGTTGTCTGCAGCCTGGTAAGAAGAGCTTCCCTGGTGAGACACCATCTTCTCCTCAAGGTCCTCCCTGTCCTGGTGTGACAGGAGCTGCCCGTTTGGCCCTCAGTGAAATCTCATTGCAGAAGGGCTGGGTGTGGGGTGAGATACTTTCAAACCCAGCCTGCTTTGGGGTGAATCCCAGCTCTGTGCCTCTCTTTCACTCATGGACTATTTTCTCCCACCACAAATACATCTGGACTGGCTCATGGGCTCTGTTTACTTCTTTGGGCAGAGAGCTGTGCCAACAAAGCAAAACTTCTTCCTTATCCCTCCCCGTTCTAATTGTTTCCGTATGGATCTAATTTCACCACGTCTCAGAGCAGGGTTGGGTTCCCTGCTTACATAAAGTTGAAAACAAGGGGTGAGGGTGAGGCACTGGCTGTTGGCAGGAGAGCACGTCCTCCCCGCAGTGCCCTCGGAGCACAGATCAGCTTCTAGGCTTGGCTCTTCCAGGTGCCTGAGCCCTGTGGGCCTTCCTCAGGGCACGAAAGACCGAGGAACACCGGTGGTGCTGCAGGGACCCAGGCAGGGCTAGAAGGCCGTGGCCAGGCTGTGTGTGTTGCCAGCCTCTGGCTCAGGCTGAGCTGGGGGTAACGAGGGTAACGAGGGTCCTCCCCAGCCACGGCGATGCCCCAGGGCTCACTCTCCCCTTGGAAGGAGCCAGCTGAGGCTCCTGGTTGTGGTGAGGATGTTCTGTGAGCTCTGTACTGGCAGGCGATGCCAGTACCCCCAGAGAGAGCCAGTGCTGAACTGGGGACCTGGCAGCACAGTCCCTCAGCCTCTTTCCTTGGGTCACAACTCCTGCACCCTGGTTTGTGCATGAACCACCCCGCTCAGCCTGCCCAGAGGGATGGGCCTCCACTTCTTCCCATGCCCACGAGGCTGGCCCCTCGGAGGGGCTTTGATCTCAGTGAGCAGCCCCTCTGAGGTCTGGAGCTGCCTGGTGCTCTGCATGGCTCCCTGCCATCCCTAGGGGACACCTCTCATGAGTTTGGCACACACATGCACCTCCCCCTGGGCAGAGGGTCTGTGTTTTGGGGAAACCTCAGGCCTCCTAATGCTCTGCAGGGGATGGGGATGGGAGAGGGACTACCCCAGAGCTGGAGGCTGGAAGGGGACTGGGGTTGATGTTATGCTCAGCTAGGTCTGCAAAATCCTCTGAGATACAAGCCAGAGGCTACTAATGGGGACTTGGCAGTTGTCACAGCAGTTTCCAGCTTTCTTCAGGGAAGGTGAGAGAGGCTCTTCCCACAGCCAGTGAAAGTGAGTCTCTGGAAGCTTTTCTTCTGCCAGCTCTAGCATTTAACTCCTGTGGGCTGTTTGTAGCTTAGTGACTCCCACTCCAGAGCCTGCATGGGTCTATGTGATGCCGTCACTCCAAAGGCAACAGCTCACGAGTGCCTGAGCTGGCAGGGCTGCAAAGTCCCCTGGGTCTCCCCAGCCCCTTTGGCCCTTCAGAAGACACTGCTGCTGCCAGACCAGGTGGGAGCCAGTTTGTCTGGGCCATGCATTGACAGGAGCACGGTGGCAAAGCTGCCTGGAGAAAAGCCACCACTCTGGCCCTCTGGCAGGGTGACTCCGGATCGTTGGCATGGGCAAGCCACTACCTACTGCTTGTTGGTCACCTCAAGCTCTGCTTGCCCTGCCGAGCAGGGATTTTGGGATGGAGCAGGGATCTGGTGATCTGACAGAGCTGCAGAAAGCAGCTGGCTCCCAATGCCTCAGCCCCCTGGGTGCCATCCAGGCTCCACGGAGGTAAGCCAGTGCTCCCAGCACCTCCCACGCACTGGGACCTCCACGCAGACCCAGCTCCAGGGGAGCCCAGCCCCATGGTCTGGACCGTGTCTGGGGACCCATGGTGGCTGCAGAGCTGAAGATGCTCCGTGGCTCACAAAGACCTTTCTGTCTGCGGCGGGCTCGCGCTGCTATTGTCCCTCGTCCCAGTTTCAGTGCCGGCTGCACACACTGCTCGTCTTTCTAGGTCAGTGAAGAGGGCCTCTGTGCCACTAAAGGGTCTTTCCCTTGCTCCTCAGCTCAGGCTGCTTTGTTTGCACCGGTTTTGACCAGAGCATGGCACATCTTCTCACGTGCATCCATCCTCCCACTGGAGCTGCCAGGCCTGGCACTGCCAGGCAGGGAGAGACGTGCTCCGGGTGGCCAGTTCTGCCTGGCACTGCCCCTGCCTGTGTCCTGCAGCCCGGGGCTCTGCACGCTGGCTGTGCTGCTGGGGGTGCAGCCCTCGGAGTGGTGATGCTCTGGGCAGCTCAGACGTCCTCTGAGGACAGTGGCATAGTGGGAAAGGCAGGATCAGGGCAGTGTGGACTTTGCCTCTGCCACTTGGGCTTCCTGGGCACAGAGGGGCTGGCAGGACTCTACCGTCTAACACCAGGGCAGGGATGTGGGGATAAGGAAAGCTTCATCAACCTAGAGCCAAGATGGAGCAGGGGCCGTGGATAATGGCCATCTCAGACCCCTGGATGCCTGGAGACTGCCTACAGAGCTTTCCTGGGGATTCCAGAGAGCAACCAGCCCCGGGTGTCTTTGAAGTCAGAACTTGGCTTTCTCGAAGGAGGATTTGCCCTGAACCAGGAGATCCAGAACTGCCCACAGCATCTCAGGGGCTGGGATTATCCCTGGTGTCTCAGTGGCATGTGTGGAAAAGCAAGAAAGCAGGACCAGACACAGTTGGAGATGTTGGCAGGGGAGGGCAAGGGCATAAGGCAAAGACAGAGGCGCAGGCTTGGGAGGAGGCCAAGGACAGATTTTTACTAGCAGCAGGCTGAGGGCCCTGAGCAAGGGAATCTGCTCCTTTTTCGCTTGGTTGGTTTTCTCTGGGTTCAGGGACAGGGATCTGAGGACTCCCCGGAGCACAGTCGTGGGCTCCACCACGCTGTGGCAGCTGGTGATGGAGCAGTGAGCCCCAAATGTCCCTGCTCACCCTCAGGAGCCAGGCCCCCTGCTCCCCCCGGGGGCTGCACCAGAGGAGGGGCCCTTGCCACACCAGCCACAGGCTGTTGTTTTCCTGCACAGCCTTCGGGGGAGAAACCCTCCCTGCTGCATACGTGTGCGCAGGCACTCGCCGGCTCGCCCTGTGCTCCAGGGTCCTCCCCTGTCCCCGGGCTGCAGCAGCACCTCGTGTGTCACCGTGTGTCACCGCAGCGCCTGGGACGTGTCCAGCTGCAGCTCTGCCGCCGGCCGGGCACCCACACGCACCTTGCTCATCCCCACCACCCCCGCAGCACCCCTTTGCCCCCTCCTCTCCTGCCTGTTTCTTAAGATTTCATCCTTCTTTCAGCAGGCAGAAGCAGGCACCTTCCCTGAACCTCTCCCCCACATCCCAGCTGTTCTGCCTCTTGTTTTCAGCCAGCTACTGTCCTGGAGCTAAAAATAACATGGAATTTACAGCCCTCGACCTTGAACTCGGCCAAGCTCCAGCTTTGTGCTGTGTCAGCAAATCGCTCCATGGTTCATCCTGGGTTTTCCTCACATCTCTGTGAGTCCTTTCCCCTGGGGCACAACATCGGGATGCCAGCCGACCAGCACCAACAGGCATGGGCTGCTCGGCTCCTGGCTGCAGGGGCACTGCCAGCTGGCCACGTAAGAGGCGTGAGATGTGTCACACAGGCACGGAGGATCAGGGTGGGGTGTGATCCCAGGAGTTCACGTCCCCAGGACGTCATAGGATTTTGGTTTTTCGTCCTTGCAAGGCACTTGTTTTCACCATCCCTCTAGTGATATTTCCTTTGCGGAAGTTTTTAGCATGTATTTAGAAAAGTTTCCAAGTTTCCCCCACCATAATTGGGGATGCAGGAAACTCACTATTTCTGTGTCATTGTCTTTAAAAGGAAAACTGAGATTGTCACGTAATCACGGGACTCCTGCAGCCAAAGCCTTCAAGAAAGACCCACCTCCCCCAGCTCCATCAGGCCGGCAGTGCTTGTTGCTGTTTCAGTGACAAGTCTCCGCATCCATCCGCTGTCAAAAAGGAGTTTGGAGAATGCTTCCTCCTGTCATAAGGAGGATTAAAACCTCACAGATCATTTGGAATCCATCTGTGTCTGCACCAAACAAGGGCAATGTCTAACCTGGCCACATCTGTGCTAATGGTGGCGGCTGCTTGGGTGCCTCCCCTTTCTTCCCTTCTTCCCCCAAACAGAGGTCACTGGCCACGGGCTGTGTGCCCACCCTCCGTGGGGGAGGCCAGCCTTCGAGGGGACAGGGCAGGGGCCAGCCTCAACAGCAACGTCCTGCTCTCCTCCTGGCTGCTTTTGAAGGCCATGGCATTGAGCTAGATGGATATATTCATCCATCCAGATGGATACGGGGTAGTGTGACCCAGGTTCTGCTGAGGGGCCCTGCCAGGTCCCCCAGGAACTGGTCCCCAGTGTGGGACAAGAGTGGTCCCTACACCGGTGTACTTGGGAACAACACGGCCCGAGGTTTTGCCATCCTTTCCCTGCCCCAAATTAACATGCAGCCCGCTTAATTGCTTCCTTGTGGGCTGAGTTTGAAGAGCGT
>NW_008588084.1:8353-8709 GCF_000691845.1 Merops nubicus
CCCGCCCACTGACTTCTCCCAGCCGTGGCCAGGGCGCCTGCATGCTGCCAGGGGCACGGCGAGGTGGTGCCACATCACCTGGTGCCACAGGGCCCGTTCCAGCCGCCCTGCGCGGGTGCCAGTCGGGCGGGTGGCAGGGAGCCGAGCGGTGGAGGTGCCCAGCTAGCGCCTGTCTGTGGCACCCCTGAGGTGCTGTCAGAGGTGCTGTGAGAGGTGCTGTGAGAGGGGCACACCTGCGGCAGCCCGTCCGCAGCCCAGCCCACAGGTCAGGATATAGCCCTGTATCCAGACCAGGACAGCGGTGCCGGCACATGCCCATGTCTGCGGGTACCTGGGTGCAGGGAGAGGCCATTCCC
>NW_008588084.1:8912-12554 GCF_000691845.1 Merops nubicus
GCGAACGGCACGAAGATGCCACCCCCCACGCAATGGCAGCCACACCACCAGCGCTGCATGTCCCCTCGGGAGAAGGGATGGTGCCCGTGGGGTAGGAGGGGATGCACTGTGCCTCCAGGACTGGGTTGGTGCCCAGCCAAGGTGCTCGGGTGTGCTGGGACAGGGGCTGGCCAGCTCTGGGGGGCTCAGGGGGAAGACTGGAACAGGAAGGCAGGGTGGTGTCCCTGTCCATCAGCCTCACGGCCTTTGTCTGGCCTCCTGCTCAGCTCTCGGTGCCAGCCTTTGCTCCCGCGGTGCTTCTCACGTGGGGATGCCCTGGCACCCTGCCTGTGGTGTCTGGGGATGGGCACAGGAAGCTGTTCGAACCGCGCAGCCTTGTCTCATCTCGCCCAGCCCAAATGCCTCTCTCTAGCTCCTGAAGACCTTGCTCTGGATTTTGACAGTGCCCTGAGTCCCAGGCAGTCCCAAGAGTGCACAGGGAGCACCCAGCTCCCGCTGGTGGTGGCGTTCCCGCTGGGCAGCCCGGGGGCTGCGTGGTGGCTTGACCTGCCTGACACGGTGTTTTCTCTGAGGGGCCCCCCGCCCGGCCTCCCCGTCCGCCTGCCGCTGTCCCTGTGCCGATGCTGGCATCACCATGCCCTGTCTGCAGCCAGCACCGTGCCCGTGGGTGGCTCTGGGTCCCTAGGAAGCTGACCCCACCCTCGCCTGGTTGCAGCCAGCAGCAGCCAGCATCCCACGGGGTGGCTGCAAAATCTGTCCCTGCATTTTTCAGCCATAGCTGCTTCCAGGGACTGCTGTTCTCTTCCCCCCTCGGCCCGGGGGGGCCAGGAGAGGGGAGCTGGAGGCCGTCTGGGAGCTCAGCCTGGGGACGCAGCATGGCCATGCCCGGCAGCTCCCTGGCTCTGTGTGGGGAGGCAGGCCGTGCTGGGAAGGGTGGCGAGGCCGTGGGGGAGGCTGCAGGCAGGCACTGCTGCTGCTCTTGCTCCAGGGATGCTGCTCGGGTATTTTTTTGTCTGTGTTTTTTTTCCCAGAGCAGAGGCAGTGAGGCTCAGCTCATGGGAAGGGAGCGCACGAGGAGCGGGAATGATTCATCAGCCGCATTAAGCAGATTTATGAGGTTATTTCTCAAACGAAGGCTGAGTGTGTCATGCCACCCTGGCCCGGGCTGCATCACAGTGCTGCTGCCAGCAGAGAGCCTGCCAGACCTCAGCCCTGCATGAAAACAACTCCAGTGGGCTATACAGCGGGGATAAACACAGCAGCACTGCCTTCAGAGCAGGGCTGTGCACAAGGCCACGCATGTGCCGCCGGCCGTTACTCAGAATCATCTGTGTGCCCTGGGTGGAGGGGGAGATCACAGGGACTCACCCAGGGGTTGAGGATTCTGAGCTGTGGTTGGGGATTTCAAGTTGGGAATGAATTGCTGGGGAAAAGGTGTGATTCCTCCTGGCTCCCTTGTCTTGAAACACCCGAGTTGCCTGACTGGGAGCTGGGGGCCGCTGCCCTGCAGGACACGTCCCGTTGGGCATGCCACTGGGGACACAAATGGTCCATGAAGGATGCCCTGCCAGGAACTGTAGTGGCTATGAGAAGCTGGAGAGTGACCTGTGGGATTGTGCCAGTCCCTGGGCATCTGCAGGGAGGGTGGGAAGTACCCAGAGGGTGCAATGCTTGTCCCCAGGACAGGGAACAGCCCCTGGATCTGGCTGGGACCCGGCCACTGGGATTTGGCTTGGGTAGCCCAAGGATTTTCTGCTTCTGGACCATGCCTGAGCGAAGGACACCACTTGGGGTTGAGCCAAAGGAAACCCTCCATGCAGCCAGGCAATAATTCTGCAGTTCATCTCTCCACCAGCACCACCTCTTAGCCATGAGGGTTAAACTCAGGTGTCCATCCAGCCTTGGACTTAAAACTTTCCTGTCACCAGTGAGGTCCCCCAGAAAACATCACCCACCCACTTGGATGAAGCATTGGCATTCCCCCAGCTGTGCCCACCGCCCCTCTGGGCTCACCATGCCAGCCCAGGCCTGGCCAGGGACAAGCTTGTGAGCTGCTTCGCTAAACTAGCAGAAAATGGGTCCTGGGACATTCCTGCCTGGGATTCATTTTAGAGCGACTAAAGAGGTTACAACCTTCCAAGAAATGTGTCTCTGGGAAGCTGCCCAGTAGGAAAGAGGAGAACCCAGAACATCACAGCAATGAGGGAAGATTGAAAACAAGCTAGGAATAAGAAAATGGCTATATATAAAAACACGCTGGGGAGAAAAGCCAGTGCTTCAGCCTGTGCTCTTCATTTGTTGTTGTTGGTTTTAATCTTTGATTTGGAAACTTACTGCTATTTATAACCCTCCCCTTTCCCCGCAGCGGTTACCAGCCCTGATCCCTTCCAGATGCTGGTTCCTTGCAAACCCACAGCCTGTGCTGGGGGGGCTGCGGGGCCGGCGCCGGAGGGATCGGGCCAGGACTCCGAGGGGGGCTCCAACATCCCTGCCCCCACCGACGGCCAGCCCTAGCAGGGGATGGAGCCCCCTGCAACTCCTCTGACCTTCAGGGAGCTGGGGATCATTTTTCAGCATTGAAAAACTGGGGGATTTTACAGCACTTGAGGGGGGCAAAAACGCTCGTGATGGATCTGCACTGAGGGCTGAGCTGCAGGGGATGCTCAGGGAGCCTGGGGATGGATTAAAAAGCAGCAACAGTTCTTGCTATGATATTTTTTTGAGAGCTCTTTTAGCTTTGCCAGCTCCCAGGTGATAGAGGCTCCATCTGGAACCCCTGGCCTTTGTGAGCCGCCTTGGCACCTGCTTGGGGGTTTGCTCCTCACGGGTGGGGACTGAATCCAGAAGCAGGCGCTGAGCTGCTCACCACGGGGGTCCATGCCACAGCTGCTGGGTTCACGCCTGTTCCCCATCCTGTCCCACCTCCTGCCCTCCCCTCTGTCCAGCCCAAGTGGGAGGTCTGCAGGTGAGCTGAAGGTGGGAGGGGGTGATGGGAGCCTGGGAGACTGTGAGTGTGAAGGGAGCAGACGGGACCAAGCAGCACCCCCAAGAGCATGGAGGAATGTCCTTCCTCTGCGGTGACTACCCTACATCTCTGCAGCACAGCCTCCCTCCCTGTACCCTCCTCTGCCCTGGGGCTGCTTTCTGGACCACAAAAGCTTTGGCTGCTGTTTGTTTGGGAGCCATTTGGCTCCACTTGCCCCTAAGGGGGCAGAGATTTGGCCAGCTGGCATCAGACTAGCTTTACAATCAGAGTGCAACAGCACATCAGGATGAGTTGCATCTGCAGAGCTCAGGGTCTTGGTTACCTATGTGTCCCCAAATGGCTCTCTGGGTGGAGAGGCTCTAGCAAGAGCCCAGCCTGTCACAAACACTGGCTCTCCAAACTGCTCTCGTTGAGCTGCTCTTCCCCATTCCGAAGGGTCAACCCAAAGGGGCTTGCACCATGGCACTGGCACCGCTCAGCCCCAGGGTAGTTGGTACCCACCAGTGCCACACAGAACTGCTGAGCCAGGCCCTGGGCTCAGGCTGAGACCCAACAGAGCTGCCTGAGAGGTGACGGCTTCCACCTTCCCTGGAAAAAGCTGCTGCAAGGCTGAAGCCGTAGTGTGACGGGCACCGCTCGTCACCCCGCCGTCTCGC
>NW_008588084.1:12659-13936 GCF_000691845.1 Merops nubicus
CTGCCGACATGCCAGCTCTGCCGGGAAACGCTCTGACTCGAGGGCTGGTCAGGGCAGGGGGCTGGCAGGGCACAGAGCTGACAGGACAGGGGGCTGGCAGGGCACCAGGGTCCCGTGCGTGGGGCTGGGGGCACACATGCAGGGCAGCGTGGGCTGCTCCCTGTGCAGGCAGTCCTGCTCCCAGGGATGTCCCTGCCCTGCATCATACTCTGCCACCGCCTCCCCCCAGCTTGAAAGGCTGCATGCATTTTAGGGTTCCCATGGAAAATATGAGTGCGGGCTCCCCTGCCCACGTGGGGAGGTGCCGTGGTGACTCAGGGCTGGTAACCAGGGAGCAGCACACACAAACAGGCAGCGCTGGGCACGCCGGATGAGGGGATCCCAGCAGGACCGGGGCCAGGAGAGGAGGGGACGGCTTCCCCGCTGGCGGGCGAGAGTGGAGGGGGCAGGAGGGGGCAGCGGTGCCATTGGTACAGCCCCGCTGGGTGACGGCGACGAGCAGTAAACGTGGCACAAGGACACGGAGCGTTGTGTCTGCGGGAGGGGGACACGTGCGGGGGACAGGAGGCTCGGGGGGCGTCGGGGTGCCCACCCCGGGTGCCTGGCTGGGGAGGCACTGCAGAGGGGACACCCTCCGGGGAGTGCTCCGCACGGGAGAGGGGCACGTCAGGACAGCCCAGCCCCTGTGTCCGGCCCTGCGCCAGAGGTGAGGGGACCTCTGGCAGCATGGAGCAGGAGGGGAGGGCGAGAACTGGAAAAAGAGACTTTTATGTAATCTGATTTTAATAGAGGGGGATTAGCATTCACTGGGGATGCCACGAGCATGTCAGGATTGCTGCTCCCCGGGAGGCAGAGGGCAGTTTGCTTTGTCTATGCCCAGCTTACCCCACTCCCACTCCCCTGGCTCCTGAACCCCAAAAACGCCTGAACCCCGACAGCCTCCGGCTTGGCATCCCCCAAGCCAACTGGGGAGCATTTCGCTTGCAGAGAGGATGCTTCAGGAGAGCAGGGTCTGGGCTGGCTGTGCCCAGGATGGAAAGGGAAGGCAGATGGAGGGAGGTGGCTCTGGCAGTTACCATCACTCGCACAGCGGTGGGTGATTTACGGTGTTGGCTAAGCCAGGCCAGGGATGGAGGGATGGGAACACCCCATCTCCAGGCCTGGACATGCTGAGCGTGACCCAGGCTCCACGTCCTGCTCGCTGGCGGGTGCTTTAGGAAAGCTGGAGATGCCCAGGATGGAGAGCGGGTGCCCGCGGGCGGGGAGCGGGCGGGGCC
>NW_008588085.1:0-1208 GCF_000691845.1 Merops nubicus
CTGAGGGTGCCCTTGATCCCCTCATCCTCATAATTATTAATTATTTCTGAAAGGCTTCTTTTTATTTTTTATATTTAATTGCTCTTTTTCTTACAGATCAGAGATAGATTTGTGAAGGAACCAGCGTTTGAAGACATCACTTTGGAATCTGAAAGAAAAAGAATATTTAAAGATTTCATGCATGTCCTAGAGGTAAGTTGTGGGGTTGTTTTTTTGACTTTATTTCTTCCTGATTACCAAAAAAAATTGTAGTTGATTTACTCTTAAATTGTGTTGGAGAGAGATTTAGCAGAATTCCTGTGACTTCTCTGGCAGTGAATGTTTTGCTAAAGGTGAAATGAATAGTTATTAAAACCTCACTTTGAAAGTAAGGGACTAAATCATGGTTATTTGATCTTATTTAATACTAATTGTTCTTTTAAACTGCTTCCCCACAAGAATTTTCAGAAGTTGACATCACAATTTCCTTCTTTACTTCAGAAAAATTGTTTCCTGCTGTTATTTCATTTAAAATGGGATGAAATTTGAAATAGACCTTCTGTAGTATTTTATTCACCAGAAGTCTGGAACTTCAAGACCATCCTAAGTTCAGCAGATGGAGTTTTTTCATATTACTGCACCCCTTTTTTACTCATGTGCAAGAGGAATGAGGAGTTCAGTTCCATTCCTAATTTTTGGGTGGGCCACAGTACAAGTTAGGCTGCAGAGCTTTTGACATGTTATTGTTGATTTAAGGTGCTGGTATTGCTTAGATAAGGTGTGAGGTGATTTGCAGCACATGCTCTTTGGGCTTTTGGTTTCATTTTCTGGAGTATTTAAGAGGTTTTAAAATGCTTTAATTTCAGAACTTAGAATTTCAAGGTACAGAGTGTTTTCTAGATCATCTTGAGCAGGGGCTTTAACTGGAAACACAGAAATAGGGATGCAGGAAATAAATTCACAGAATCATTGGAAGAGACCTTTCAGATCAAATTGAACTGTTCCCCATCCCTGCCAGGTCCCCACTGCCCCGTGTCCCTCACCCCACATCTCCACAGCTTGGAAACCCCTCCAGGGGTGGGGACTCCACCACTGCCCTGGGCAACCCTTTTGGAGAAGAAATTGTTCCTCACCTCCAACCTCAACCTCCCCTGGGGCAACTTGAGGCTGTTCCCTCTTGTCCTGTCCCTTGTCCCTTGGGAGCAGAGCCCGACCCCCCCCCTAGCTAC
>NW_008588085.1:1259-2971 GCF_000691845.1 Merops nubicus
CCAGCCTCACCCCCCCCAGCTCCCTCAGCTGCTCCTCCCCACACTTGGCCTCTAGACCCTTCCCCAGCAGCTCCGTTGCCCTTCTCTGGCCACGCTCCAGCCCCTCAAGGTCCTTCTTGGAGTGAGGGGTCCAGATCTGACCCCAGGATTTGAGGTACAGCCTCTCCAGTGCCCAGTCCAGGGGGATGATCCCTGCCCTGCTCCTGCTGGCCACACCAGTGCTGCTCCAGGCCAGGATGCTGGTGGCCTTCTTGGCCATCTGGGCACACACTGGCTCATCTCCAGCTGGCTGTCAACCAACCCTTCCAGCTCCTTTTCCCCCAGGCAGTTTCCAGCCCCTCTGCCCCAGCCTGGAGCACTGCAGGGGGTGGTTGTGACCCAGTGCAGGGCTAACAGAAGCTGTGTCCCTCCACACTTCCTTGCTCTTAGGTGCCTCTTAGAACTTCAGCCTGGCAACACCAGTAGCTGCTGATGGGCTCTGACACAATAAATACTTGGCTCGATGAGGGTTTTTTGACTAGTGGTATCCATAGGTGCCTTGTGGATGGTGAGAAACATCACAAAGTTTCTCATTGTGTCCTGTAGACAGGTGGTAACCTCTGACTTCTCTTCTTCTCTAGCACGAGTGTCAGCACCATCACTCAAAGAACAAGAAACATTCTAAGAAGTCTAAAAAACACCACAGGAAACGGTCTCGTTCTCGCTCGGTAAGGCCTCCAGCCATGGCTGGAAATCTGCCCCTGCAGCTCTTCCTCACCCCTCTGCCCTGCTCATCCCCTTGGCTTTGTGTCTGCAGGGCTCAGAGTCTGAGGATGACGACAGCCACTCCAAGAAGAAAAGGCAACGCTCGGAGTCCAGATCGGTGTCGGAGCGTTCCTCCAGCGCAGAGTCTGGTAGGGGATCATTCCTGGGGGTTTTAGCACTGCCACTCTTCCATTGAGGAGGCTTTATCATTTTATTGATGTATTTTTGTGTTCTCGTGACATCTGCAGAGAGGAGTTACAAGAAGTCAAAAAAACACAAGAAGAAGAGCAAGAAGAGGAGACACAAGTCTGTAAGTGCAGGGGGTGTCTTTATCACTTGGCTAATGGACAGCTTGACACCCCAGGGGGGTCAGGAGAATGTTCCCTAGGTTTCACCCCTTCCACAGGTAGAGTAGAATAGAATCATGGGATTATTCTCATTGGAAGAGACCTTTCAGATCAAGTCCAACCATCCCCCATCCCTGCCAGGTCCCCACTGCCCCGTGTCCCTCACCCCACATCTCCACGGCTTGGAAACCCCTCCAGGGGTGGGGACTCCACCACTGCCCTGGGCAGCCTAGGACAAGACTTGACAACCCTTCTGGGGAAGAAATTTTTTCTCAAGTCCAACCTAAACCTCCCCTGGGACAACTTGAGGCTGTTT
Source organism: Merops nubicus (assembly GCF_000691845.1). Lineage (NCBI taxonomy): Eukaryota > Metazoa > Chordata > Aves > Coraciiformes > Meropidae > Merops > Merops nubicus. The sequence goes on from NW_008588085.1 coordinate 2,667, forward strand.
CCCCTCGTTCTATCACTTGTCCCTTGGGAGCAGAGCCTGACCCCCCCCTGGCTCCAGGCTCCTGTCAGGAGCTGTGCAGAGCCAGAAGGTCTCCCCTGAGCCTCCTTTGCTCCCGGGTCAGCCGGCTCTCAGCAGCTTCGTTGCCCTTCTGGCCACACTCCAGCCCCTCAAGGTCCTTGGAGGGAGGGAGATTTTACTGAAGGAGATCTTAGGTCTGGTGCAGAGAAGAGTTCTGTGTGGCATCCAGCCTGTCCTGTCCCCATGTGCACTGAGAGTGGTGGAAGTTCTCCCCTGCTGGACCAACC
>NW_008588085.1:3002-6521 GCF_000691845.1 Merops nubicus
AGCACTCGAGTACTGCAAAACCCTTGCTCATTTCTGCAGTGCTTAATTAGCTCTACAAGATTTAGTATTTCATCTTTTCCCCTTTATTTACACAGGACTCACCCGAATCAGACATTGAACGAGAAAAAGACAAGAAGGAAAGGGAGAGAGAGAGTGAAAAGGACAGAGCCCGACAGAGATCTGAATCCAAACATAAATCTCCCACTAAGAAACGGCCTGGGAAGGATTCTGTAAGTCCCTGTTTCCTCCTCCTCAGGAGCTTGGGGCTCTGTGTCCACGGGATGTCACCAGAGCCCTGTGGTGGTGCCTGAAGTGAGCTGCCCACACTTGCTTCCTGCTCCAGCTCCTTTTCTGTACCAAGAAAGGGCCAAATGCTCCCGCAGAGCTCAGACCCCCCAGGTCCCTGCCCAGGGAACAGGGGAGCTCCTGGCTGACTGCTGAGCTTCTTGCCTGCCCAAATGGATCAGTTTGGCCAAAAGAGAGGGAGAGAGGCAGTGTGGGCAGTTGGGTGTCTGGTGCCTGTCCTCCAGTTGTGGTGCTGGGCGGGTGCTCGGCTGGCACTGGGAGATCTTGGTGGGAGCTCCAAAATCTTTGTGCTCCCTGGGCTGGAGCATGGCCGTGGCTGATCCAGAGGTGCAGAGATGGGCTGGGGAGAGGCTCTCAGGATGGGGCTCTTCAGAGGAACACAAACTTTCAGTTCAGCCTTTTTTTGGGGTCTCTTCAGGTGGCAGTTACCTGCCTTGCTGTGGTGGTGTCCTCCTGGATGACACCCTCTGTGTTCTACCTTCTGAGAGGAGATGGAAGGGCAGATGTCTTCTTCTCATGTTACACTCTTAAAACAAGCTGCTTTTAGCCTCTACCCACCTTTGAAAAACCCAATTACGTGGTAAATGATCAGCAGCAGCTTCTGTGGAGGATGTTGGGTGTGCTGGAGCAGGAGGACCCCAAAATGATGCTCACCACTGCCCTCCCTTCTCTCTGCAGGGGAACTGGGACACTTCTGGGAGCGAACTGAGCGAGGGGGAGCTGGAAAAACAGAGGAGGACTCTTTTGGAACAACTGGATGAAGATCAATGAGAACATTATTTATACCAAATATGTTTACATTGTGGCATAATAAAAGAAACCAATGTCTAATTCAGGACGTGGGCTCCAATATCCTGAGTTCCAGGGTCGAAACCACCGTGGGGGGGTTTATCTGACCCCATCCAAACCTTCCAGTCCAGTTAGTGCAGGCCTGGCATCCCACCTAGAGAACTGAAGGAAATCCTGGGCACGGAGCCTTCCCTGCTCCCCAGCTCCTCTCTGGGGCCCTGCTGGCACCTTTTTAGCCAAGTGTCTCCTCCCTAGAAGGGTAGTAATGCTGCCTCTCCTGCCCAGCTCCTTCCTCTTTTTTTTAGGAAGAGATTCTTAACCTAGTTTTCTCGTGGCTCAATTGTTTTATGGATTTCTTTTTATTTTGGAAAGGGGAGTCAGGAATCTGTTTCTTGATTGGTACTGAAACCCAGCAGAAGCAGGTGCTGGAGTAGCTCTGGGCTGCTGGCCAAGAGCCCACCCCAACCCCTAGGAAGCCCTTCCTGCCTCAGGCTCAGCACTCCCAGATGGGATTTTTAGGGTGAATTCTCACAGATTCCCAAGGCTGCTGCCTCCTGCCCCCCTCTCCTCCTCCCTCAACCCCCCTCCCCAGCCTTTTCTCTTCCTCCTCCCCTGTACAAATAAAAACCAACCTCTCTGCTGCCCTCCTTGCGTTGCCTTAAGCACCCTCTGCAGAATGTACAGCCCCCTTCCCCCTGGGGAACAGCCCCTGGAGGGTGGGGGGAGCCCCTGGACCCCTGGCTCTCCTCCCCACCAGCCTGGGCTGAGCTCGGGGAGGTTCCTCCAGCAGCAGCTGCTGTGGAAACCTCCCTGGGGGGGAGTATTTTTGTACATTTTTATCGATGATTAAACCTTGTCTTCTCCTGTGTGCTAGTATTTATTTCTTGGTTTCACTGTGCTGTGCAGGGAGAGGAGGGGGAGCTGCTGGGTGCTGCTTTCACCCCCCTGAACAAGTTTGAAAGATTTCAGTTCAGGTTCAACCAGCCCAGGAGCTTTGACCAAGTTGCTCTAGAGGGAGGTGTCCCGGGCAGGGGGGTGGCTGGAACTGGGTGACCCAGTTGGAAACCAGAGTGGGTTTAAAACTAAACACCACAAGCCCCCCCAAACTCAGGGCTTCCTATGCAGACTCCAGGTGGCCACCTCCAAAATGCCACCGTTGGTTGGGGGAGAGGGGCAGAGAAAGTGACCCAAAAAAAACCCTCCTCTGACTGACTGTGTAGTAGTGTAAATAGTTTATTTGATCTTATGCCAGGAACAGACCAGGAAAGTAACATTGAACTGCTTTTTATAAAACACTCCTACTATGGCTAAGAAGCAGGTCTAGGAACTAGAAAAATATTAAAGAGAACATGCCAGCCTTGTTATTTCCTATTTGTGTAATTTTGGCCTTCAATTAAAAAAATAACCTGTAAGCTGAAGTGAAAGCTGAGTGCTTGGGAGCATTTGTCTAAGAGGAGGGGTTATTAAATTAATTGCCCAATTTTCTGATGCTGATTAACCCCCCCTTGTAAAAGGGGGGGGGGAAGTGGCATGTTCTCCTTAGGGGGTTCTAACAGAAACCTCCTGTCACTAGGGAAGCAGAGGGTCCACGTGGCAACTCTGAGCCCCAAACTGTCCGTTCAAGTTAAATATAAAACCAAAAAACTATAAGTTAAAATAACATTCAGATTGTATAGCACGGGCTGAGGGGCTTTTTTTTGTGTGTGTGTGTTTTTTTTGTTTTTAAACAATATTTACAATATTACCCAGAGGAGGCTAAAGTGGGGGGATAAAAGTGTAAAAACCATAAAAAACGGCACCGATTTTTTTTTTTTGTAGCAAAATATCTGTACATTTAAAAACAGATTATCATATAACTACACATTATCCAAGGAGGGGAAAAAAAATATCCAAACCAGGACCTTCACCAGTGGTTCACGTAAGCACAACGTAAAAGGAAAAAAAAAAAAGGATTCAGTGGTTAAACACTATACAATAAATTTTACAATTAACATAGCGATGCATCGAGCCCGGGGAAGTTCAGCTGGAAGCAAAACTGGATCTTGGCAAGTCCCAACTTTCCTCTCCAGCACGTTGCCCTGCTCAACGTTGGGGGGGTCGGGGGTCTCAGTGGGATTGTCCAAGGAACTGGGAGTCGGAGGAAGGGCTGGATCCCACGGAGCAGGGCACGGGGGCCCTAATACTGATCGTTGAGATGTTAATACCTTAGTGCTAATTAATAAATAGGCCGTTAGCGAAAAGCTGCCTCCAGCACCTGCCTGGGGCTCCCCCCCCCCACGCCCGGGGGGACGTGTCCGTGGAGGAAGCCCTTCAATCTCTTCCTTTTTTTTCCACAAGGCTGAGCTGAGGGGTGTGAAGTGTGGCTGCACCCCCTCAGTGCCCACCGTGGGGGTGGGATTCAGAGCCAGGCACGTCCAGGGGGGG
>NW_008588086.1:0-2794 GCF_000691845.1 Merops nubicus
TCCACTGAGTTGAGCGGACCGTGACAGTGTGGCAGGGCTGTTGCTAGTTCCGTGTGAGTCATTGGACTATGCTGAGTGTTTTAAGTATATTAATAAAATGACACTGACATTGTGCTTCTTGCTACCCTTGGTTATTCTTCTGTCCTTGTTAATCTCACAGTCCTCCCTGCTATGAGATGTTGTACTATGTGTATCTTTACTCATACATAGTAAATGGTGTCATAAGGGAACTGAAAGAATCACCAAAACAGAAAATTCAATACCTGACCTGTGGATGTTATTGCCCACAAAAGGTCAATTTTTCAGCCCTGGAGGTAATAGTTATCTCTATAAATGCAGAATCTTGATCTATATGTGTATCATTATGCCGTGTACTTAAATTCTCTGACCCATGTATTCTGTAGCTTCCTTTAGTGACTTTCTGCTGGGAATCCCAAAACATTACCAGCCATCTTGAAAAAAAAAAAGTGTTTTTTTTTTTTTTTTAATGATATACTGAAATTTTGTATTTTCTATAAGATTGATACTTTCTCTCTTCCTTAATGAGATAGCGTATATTCAAATTTTAATTTCATATAACTTTCATTTAGTCTTCCATTTAATGCTTGATGTTATTCTGTATGTTGTTAACTGGGTTTTATCAGCAATGTTTTCACAGTGCATGCAAAAAAACCCTTTTATAACCTAAATAATGTGCTAATCAAGGAGGTTCCTTCACATTAGCCTCTAAGTTAAATTTACCAGGAGGATCATTTAACACCTCTAAAACCTGACTTTTTTGAAAGGAGGTTATCTCTTTCAAAGCGGAACCAAATTTAACTAACACTCTCCATTCTACTTATCCTCTTTCTGCTCTGGAGAAGGGTTACCTCATTCACCGTGGCTGAGACTGCGATAATTCTCTTTTGTGCAGGTTCTGTTGTAACTGAAGCTGTTCATCTGTGAAGTGTTAATCTCTTCCCTGCCAGTTTCTGAACTCCAGCTAACCACACAAAGTGGAACCTCAGCAACATGGTCTTAGCCTGTTTATAGACTCAAAAAGACTGCCTCAAAATAGGTCATACACAGGCTAATTTCTTTGTTGTAATTGTTGCCCCTATGGAAAAAAACATTTTAAGTTAGTATTAAAGTCCAGTGTAATTTAGTCTGGGAACACAAATACCATTATTACACATTAATGAGAGTTGTGTCGTTGCTCTGTGAGATTGCTATAGGCAGAATTAATTTTTTAATATATCTAAGCATTTCCATAGCTTCATGTCTTTAGGTTTGTTTTACTTTTACAGGGTACATATTTCCTGGGCTTGTAAAATTTTGAAAAATAGTTAGACTATTGTTTTAATATTTTACTCCAAAATTTTGAGAACATTGTTTTTACAGATATACTGATTTAGAAGTTTTAAATAGTTTGAGCTCAGGTGAATAAACCAAGCAGTTAGGAATAAAATAAGTATTCACTATTTCTCTTAAAGTCTAGCTGATACTTGGCATGGCAAGATCAAGATTCATGAACGTTGCCATCTGTTAGCAACAGCAGCTGCTTGAATAGGGAGTTGCAGAGAGTTTGCTGGCGTTAGTGGAAGTGATATCATGAATAGAGCACTTCGGCTTGCTATCCCTTTTTTGCATATGGAGTGAAAATAGGAGGCAATTTATTTAGATTTAAAACCCAGAAGAGTAAGAAGTGAAGACACAACTGAACTGCTTGTCTGGCTAAGAGGAAGAGGTGATCTCTGAGTGGTACTTGAAGCCCCTTCCTCTCAGTATTATTGTTACAAAAAGCATTTAATAACTAAATCTGCCTTATTGATATCAAAATTACCGTACTTGCTCATGCTTCTAAAATTCGACATGTTCTCCCTCAGGGGAAAAAGAGAGAATTACATGGTGTGTAAACAGGGATTAATTTAATCTTCAACCAAATCCACACACTGCCATGCAACTGAAGTTTGCATAGGATTATGAAGACAATATAATTAAGTAGTAAGATATCTTGATTTTTGAAGGTGTTTGTAGTACTAGATTTTTTTTAAAAAAATATCAATTAATCATATCTCCTCACTGAATATTAAAAAGAGATTAAGAAAAAAAATCAAGTTTGCATTATATTGAATATACAGCGGGAAGAAAGGTTGCCTGACATCTAGGAAAGGAAGTATGTTTAATGTGATTCTAAAAGACAACTTGATTCTCTCTGTAAAATAAAATCGTCTTCTCTGCAAAATAACAAAAATATTGAAGCAATGTTCACAGCTTGAGACAACTTTCTTGCTTCGATTCCCAGAACAGTTCAACACTTGACTGACGCTTAGTGTCAGCATATGAACTCCAGAATGGAGGACTAAAAAAAATCCCAGACAAAAGCATTCCTCATAGTACCTGCCAGAATATAAAAAAGCAAACATACCCTTCAGATGCTACAAGACTGAAAATAAATAATAGGGTATCGTGTGGTACTCTGTTGTACTTTAGACTGAGTAACTTCCACCTTAATTTTATATTTGCGTGTTTCTTAGGAACACAAAAAAACAGAGTACCTCTGTTCTGAGTACATCTGTATGCAGACCAAGGTCACTGCTACGTCTTGACTACTACATTGGGGGGTGTAGAAAGTAAAAGGCCGCACCTGTGGGGAGGAGCAGACAGGACAGGTGATCCTAAATGGATCAACGAGGTGTTCCATCCCATATCCATCATATACAATATAAAGCTGAGAGATCAAGAGGGTCAGGTTCTCGCTTCTTCAATGGCTGGTGTCTGAGGAGGGCTCTGTCTGTTCTTCCTTCTATTCTGA
>NW_008588086.1:3016-5317 GCF_000691845.1 Merops nubicus
ATTGTTTGGGTGCGAAAAGCCCTTTAAGATTGTCAAGCCCAGCCATTAAACTATGTCCCTAAGAACCTCATCTACATATCCCTCAAATACCGCAAGGGATGGTGTCTCCACCACTTCTGTGGGTAGCCTTTTCTAGTGCTTTACAACCCTGTCAATTAAAAATTTTTTTGTTATATCCAACGTAAACCTCCCCTGGTGCAACTCCAGGGCATTTCCTCTTATTCTGTCACTTGTTACTTGGGACCAACAACCACCTTGCTACAACCTCTTTTCAGGTAGGTGTAGAGAGTGATAAGGTCTCCCCTGAGCCTCCCTTTCTCCAGGCTAAACACCAGTTCTTTCAGCCACGCCTCATAAGACTTGTTCCCTAGACCCTTCTCCAGCTTTGTTGCACTTCTTTGGACATCCTTGAGACCTTCAGTGTCTTTCTTGTAGTGGGAGCCCCAAATCTGAATGTAGTACTTGAGGTATGACCTTGCCAGTGCTGAGTACAGGATCACAGTCACTTTCCTACTCCTGCTGGTCACACCTTTTCTGCTCCAGGCTAGGATGCCATTGGCCTTCTTGGCCACCTGGGCACACTGCTGGCTCATGTTCAGTCAGCTATCCACCAACACCCCCAGGTCCTTTTCCACCAGGCAGCTTTCCAGCCACTCCTCCATAAGCCTGTAGTGTTGTATGTAGTACGATGCAAGTGGAGGACCTGAAACTTGCGTTGTTGAACCTCATACATTTGGCCTTTGCCCACCATATTTGTATATATTCCATTTTATTAGTAGTACTTCCATTAAAGCTGTTTCGGTTTCCTAATCTGTAAGTCTCACTCTCTTTTATTCCTTTTATTTTTCCCTTGGGGAAGGGAGAGGGGTTATGAGAGAGAATCTGTTACAGGAGTAGTGGATGGCCCTGATGATAGACTTTGTCAGTCATCCATCTTTTCTCCAAATACCCCAAATTCTTCAGAATTCAGATGTAAGTATGATGTCTGCATGACATCTACATTTCTGAAAAAGTCAAACATAAAAAAAAGAAGAAAGCCAAACAAAACTCCAGCCTTACATTCTACTCTTGGACTTTGGGCATATTTTTTTTTTTTTTTAAATTGTAGAACCATTATGTCTCTATGATATATATTATCTATCTATCTATCTATCTAATTAGATATATTTTTTTTGGATATTAGGAAGAATTTCTTCAGTGAGAGAGTGGCTACATACTGGAACAGGCTGCCCAGGGAGGTGGTGGGGTCGTCATCTATGGAGGTGTTAAAAAAAATCAAGCAGCACTTGAGGCTATGATCTAATAGTTAGGGAAAAGTTAGGGGGAAGGTTGGACTTGATCCTGGAGGACTTTTCCAACCATAGTGATTCTGTGATTCTATATCTTCATCTAGAATAGTATGGGTATTACTAGCAAAGGAAACTAGGATGAGTTTTTTTGAAAGTTCTTGTGAAAACTTTATCAATATTTTGTTTCTCTTATGTTTAATTCCACAGTACGTACCATATTAATGCTGTCTCCTAGAACTTGTGAGCCAAGATGCTAATGCTTCGAAAGAGCAATTTGCTACAACAGAGCACCACATTAGCAATCATGTAACAGAGGAAAAGTCTTGTGCATGATACCTGGCCTTGAATTTTAGGATTAGTATTAAAACTAGTCTTGAGAAGGAATGAGACACGTGAAATCAAAATTCAACACCTCAATTAAAAAAAAAAAAAAAGAAGAGATAATTTAGGACTGAAGTCTGACTCTCCTAAAATGAGAGAAAAAAGTGTCTCTGACTTTTATTGAGAGTAAGAAAAAGCTTGTATTCTTTTATTGGTTTGTGGTAATTAGGGTCTTGTTAGACTGAACTCAGCACAAATGAAGAAATATCTTCTATTTAAACACATACAGATAACTTAAAAGTAATATAATATACATTCTATATCTTTCATAGGTAAATCATGTAATATATGGGTAATCTGTGTTTTAGATTAAGAACATTAAATTAATATGTCAACTAGGAAAATATTTTCTGTGAGATCACAGGAAATTTATTAATACATACAGAGAAAGTAAGGAAGAATTGTAGAACTGTACAGTAGGAAAGAACCTGGTAAGAAGAAGGTTTGGGCTAGAATTATTTGTGTTGCTAATGAAGCTGGTCATGGGACTAATTTAATTTACTGTTTTCACAAATACCAAGTGGAAATGTCTTAGTGAATCTTTAAGACGTGAGGAAGGAAAGAGCTTGAATTCCGTGGAGGATTGGTGTCGTGGTGAGCAGACCCTGCCCTCGGCAGGGATCGGCGTGCG
>NW_008588087.1:0-326 GCF_000691845.1 Merops nubicus
TTCGGTGGGTCTTTGGGGAGCTCTTAAGAGCTATTTCATGGCCTATTGTGAGTTGTTCGGTTTCCACTAAGGCCCAATTGCAGGCTAACAGTTGTTTTTCAAAGGGCCTGTAACTATGCCCTGCCTCTGGCAACTTCCTTCTCCAAAATCCTGAGGGGACTTTTTCTTTGTTTTTGCCAGAGGCTCCAATTAGCATATGACCCATTGGCAGACACATTTAGTTCTACTGCACTGTCCTGCATGGGCCATAAGTCTAAAGTCCTTTGAATAGCATCTTTAGCCAATTCAAAGGCAGCCTGCTGTTCGTTTCCCCATTCAAATTAATA
>NW_008588087.1:615-22054 GCF_000691845.1 Merops nubicus
GTGCAGGGGTAGGGCAGCAGCCAGCCCTCTCTCACGGCAGTATCTGAAGCCATCTGGACGGCTTTCAGCTCTCCAAACTGGCTCAGCTCACCCTGGCCTTCAGTAGCTGCAGGCACTCGCCGTGTGGCACTCCACACAGCAGCCTTCCTCCGCCGCTGTGTCCCCACAATGCGACAGGACCCACCAGTGAACAGGGCATATTGCTTCTCGTCCCCTGGCAGCTTGGTATGTGGTGGGGCCTTCTCAGCACGTGTCTTCTGCTGACCATCTGGCCAACACAGAACAATATCATTAGCAGGCAGCCCAGCAGCCAAACTCCTCCCTCCCCTCCCACATCACACACCAGAGATCCAAGGTGCCAGACAACCAGAGGGAGGAACAAGCCAATGTACTCATTCACTGCGAAGAAGAGAGAGAACTGGCCAAGGAACTCTGCTGGGGGAGATGGAATCAGCCAGGCAATGAGTTCAGTTATGTAGTAGCTTCCCAGAGAGACTTGTGATCTTGATCCATCATCCTGAGAACTCCACTTGCTATTAAGAGCCAGGGAGCCCTTTCAATAACCAGAATCCCACACAGCACTGCATAAACAAACCTCCTAACCCCACTGCAAGCAGAGTCAGTTCTTATAGAGGTGACTTCTTGCCCCACCTCCAAGTTAATGTGAAAGGTGGGGGCACCTGGTGGTGATCTCCTAATCCCACTTAAGGCTGCTTTTGCCCCAGGGCTTGGCCAGTCAGGAGGGTTTTTCTTGCCTGGTTGTGGATATCATCCATATGCCAACCCTTCTTCAGGGCTGGGGGTTTAAACCCAGCACCTTGTGCATTGACATAAAAAATATTGTAGTTAGAGATGCTTGAAAACAATGAAAAAGAAATCACTTGAATGTCACAGGGTTCTGTCTTTCCTTATTTTTTCTTACGTTTTAACAAATTAACTTTTCCTCCATCTTGTTTTTATAACCAACTGCATTAAAATAAGGGCCATCAAAAGAACAGACGTTTCCTTCGAATTTTAGTGTGTTTGTTTGTTTGTTTGTTTTCCCATTCTTTGTCTTCTAAAATCTTCTCCAAATTCTGAAATTCCAAAATGGTGGAAGTACCAAAAGTGGTGGTGTTCAGTGTTTGTGCTTTCCTTCCTTCCTTCCTTCCTTCCTTCCTTCCTTCCTTCCTTCCTTCCTTCCTTCCTTCCTTCCTTCCTTCCTTCCTTCCTTCCTTCCTTCCTTCCTTCCTTCCTTCCTGGTCTGATGTGCCAGGGGTATGCTGCTTGACGGTCGGAGGGACTTTGTCTCACTGATCCCTGTCTCGGGGGCCATCCACCTGGGAGCTGTGAGGAGAGAAGTTGCCATTGAAGACTGAGATAAAAAAGTTGCTCAGGACCTCATGCATCTCCTCATCTGTTGTTACTAACTCCCCATAGCTGTTTCTCAGGGCGGGTATGCCTTCTTTGACCTTTCATTCAGTAATGCCACTATGTCATTCTGGTGTTCCACCCTGCTCCAGTGCAGTATGGATCAGGCCATGTGTCACAATCCGGTACCGAAGGGGCACCGGGTCAGGCTGTTTGTGACTTTAACTAGGGGAAAAGGTCGAATTTTAGTGTGTTTGTTTGTTTGTTTGTTTTCCCATTCTTTGTCTTCTAAAATCTTCTCCAAATTCTGAAATTCCAAAATGGTGGAAGTACCAAAAGTGGTGGTGTTCAGTGTTTGTGCTTTCCTTCCTTCCTTCCTTCCTTCCTTCCTTCCTTCCTTCCTTCCTTCCTTCCTTCCTTCCTTCCTTCCTTCCTTCCTTTCCTTCCCTTCCTTCCCTTCCTTTCCTTCCTTTCCTTCCTTTCCTTCTTTCTTCCTTCTTTTGATATTCTGTATTAATCCCAGTTCCAAGATATTTTATAACAATTCCAGACTGGCAAATAAAAATAGGAGTGGAAAAAAATTAACAAGAATAACAAAAGGTTGCAATTTTTTTCTTGTCTTCAATGCATAAAAGAAAAAAAGAGGGAAATACATGAAAACACTGAACTTTTGATATTTGATTTTCAATATTTTCAATACGAACAGAAACCTGTAATGTTAAAATCAAAACTAAACAAAAACTCTGAAAATATTTGATGTGTTTTTTCAATCACAAAAAAGGCCACTTTTGGTCAGCCAAACACAGTCAGAGGCAAACATCTGACTGGCTTTAGTTGAAACACCTGTGAAATAGTAAATCACTGTTTTTGGAGAGTACATTTTCTCCATGAATAGGAAATGGCAATCATATGTCCTTTGCTTCAAGCTTTCCAGAGGGGTTAGTCTTATGCAAGGCAACAGCAGCTGACCTTGGTTGCTACAGCAACCAGTTGTGCATGGTAGCAACTGTAGGATTGGATCCAACTGGGCTTGTTCATCCTTTGGGCATTTGGGCTGTCAAAGTGATCTTGTAATATGACGTGTCTCATAAGATAATGGGTTTTATTCCCAAAGAGCCAATAGACTTAGCAGCTTTCAGTATTTTTTAAAAACAGCTTTCTGCTTGGTGCCCAGATGTTCTCCTGTGCAGTGTTTTGATTACCCATCATAGCTTGAATGATCTGATTAAGAAGAATTTTTTTTTTTCCTCCACCAAATATTACTCTTTATTTGCCCTCACTTTTCATGAACCCAAGGCTTTTCTTGGAAATGAAAAAAAATTGCATGTGAAGTCTCTTCAGCCAGAGAAAGAAACAGTGCCAGGGCCCACAGACTGGGTTAGGAAGGAAGCAGTTATACCAAAGACACCCATTTACTACTTTTTCTTGATCTGCCAGCCCTGCTGGATCACACACCAGCTTGCACACTCTGAAGGGTTCAGGAGGATCGGTGAGGTGGGGGAAAATTAATCTAAATCTGGAGTAAGTGAATTTGATAAAAACCTCTGCATTTTAGTAAGGTTTTAAAGTCATGTCCTATGATAAGGGTGTGTGTTAATCTAACAAGACCCTTCAAAAATGTCCTAAACCCTTCAGTCAAACCTCTTCCAAAGTGCTTTAACTTCACATATGAGGTCCAGATACAATAGCTTCATGTGTGCACAGGTTTACAGGGGAGATGCCAGATGTTCTTGTGAGGCAGCTTTATGGCTCTTCTGCTTCACTGTGACAATGAATGCAATGGCTGAGGGTCTGGCTTTGAAATCTTGTCTCATTTTATATGAAGTTTGTATTAAACCCAGAAGAGAGGTTTGTTTAACTGTGCCCTGATCCCATGGTCACTTTTTGGTTTCTTCTTTCTCACAGAAGTCTGAGCAGACTAGCTGGCCTTCTTGATTTAATTGTTGCCCATTACTGGAAGATATCAGATGTGCTCCCCGATCAGTCTGTATGACAGCCCATGTCATTTAAAACGAGTCTAGTCATCCAACTATGTTGCATTTGCACAACAATGTTGACTTGACAGCTTTCCACTCCTGCTCTGGATCCACATGGAACAAACCTCTTTGACCTTCCTGGCACATCACAGCCATTCAATGTCAGTCACAGCTTGCTAGAGCAACGAAGGCAGAAAATATTCAGCTGGCATTTTATTAACTTGAGGGATTATACTTTCAGCAACATTTCAGAAAGTAGTTTATCTGAGATGTATTATCTGCTACACCCAAATCTGAATTTCAATACTCATCAATTCATAGGCAGAAACAACTCCAGAGAAAGCAGGGACGGCATTTATCTTGTTATGCTGTTTACCACTGGATAGAGAAGCAGAGGAGCATTCCTATTCCGCCTTACTTATACTCTCTTTCTCACACTACGGTCCATCAATAGACAGATTCACTTATTTCTTTTCTCAAGCTTTTGGCTACACACGCAGGTAAAATTACTTGGCACAAACCCAATGTTATTGAGGGTGTCAGTTAGGTCTTTTGGTTACCTCAGGGTCCAGAGTTCTATCTTTCTCTTGTCTGTCTTTGTCTTGTTTGTCTTACAAAACAGTAAACATTTTGAGAAGAAGCTCTCTTTTCCTAAGTGCATATGCATTGCCTAGCACAAAGTTGGTAAGGGGTTTTAGACAGCCCTGCCAATATAAATCCCCACTGCAGCAATTTCTTCTTCCGTGGTGATGAGTATGCTCCATCCTTGTGGATGGCACTGGGCACTGGGAGTTCTTACCTGGGAACTGGTTCCCACTCAACAGTTACTCTTGGTGCTTCTGATTTCTGTAACAGACAGGCAGGCATGTAGGTTCTCCTGCCTGCTTGCACTGCCATGGAAGACCCAGTTTCAGGTGGCAACTGTGTGCAGATGGCTCCCTGCTCCTGCAAGCTGGCTCACAGCAATCTGTGCAGGGCTAAGCCAGCACGAAGGCACCAGTGGAAGGGTTAGAGCCTGAAACAACACAAACCCCTCCACCTGCAAAAGTCGCTTAGCCTCTCTGTTTTCCCCTCTCTGTCCCACAGCCATATGAAAGAAATAAAAAAAAACACAAACCCTCACAGCAGTCCAGAGAGTCAGATTTAAGTAAGTGGGAAGTTATTATATTTGGGGAATACTTAGAAAGGTAAGAATCCTTAGGCTTCAATAACCATTGAAATTCTCTCCATTTTATTCAGGGAGGGGATGGTAGATACCCTGGCTGAAATGAACAAGAGGTGCAGTAAAATTCCCCTGTAGGCAGTTTGAGCTTTTCTAATTTATTTGAGAGGCTGCAGAATAAGCTGAAAATAAATAGTGTTTTAACTCATTTCTTAATATCTCCTTAAGCTTTGTAAGCATGGAGGGAGGCAGAAAGTAAAAAATGAAAGCTCATGTGCTTTTTTCACAAATATTCCAAACTAGCAATATGCATCTGTTACTTCTTGCAGTATTTTCTTACATGTTTTTGATATATTTCCTCACAGTTTTCTGATAGGTTTCTTCCGCTGCATGGAAACATTAAAACAGTTTGGTTTGCCTCTGTGTGCAGATGTGAGGGGAAATCTTCTCTGTTCCCCCCTTCTTCCTCTCCCTGATGCAAAACACAGAAATCAGAGAAAAAAAGCATTGAGAAGAGTAGGTGAATGGCAGCAAAACCAACAGCTGGAGGGCTGTGGGTAACAGCAAGCTGAACAGGAGAGAGAGCAGACATCAACTTCAGAGAACAGTTGCAGGAAAACACACATCCTAAACAGCTCTGAAAGAAGCATTTGGTTAAGATTTAACAAATTAATCTCTGCATGTTAATTACTGTTAATTGCAAGATTAAAAATAATAAAAGCAATTTATCTCCTTCTGAAATAATTAGCCATAATGATATGTTTGTACAGCACATAGAAAGACATTTTGACGGGAATCAGCCCAACATCTGTGTATGCATAGCATCTACAACAGCAATTGGTCCTTGTAAAATGTCTGGCAGATGTGGAATTGTCAGCTTTGCTGAGACTTTTCCAGGGTTCCAGAGATCTGAACACTGACTTTGATTTTCTGCAGGGTCTGCAGGTGCTTATGTTTCTGAAAATGAGGATAATTTGTCTGTATTTTGCCTTATGTACACCAGTTGTATTAGTTCTGCTCTGCGTCCTGAGACACAGAAGGCATGTTTTGCGACGTCGTCAGGATGATTAGGTAATCACTGTTGGTCTTGGGGTCTGCCTTCCTGGTGGCTGTGACAAGTTTTGCGCACGTTTCCAGTCCTGCATGACTCTTTTATATCACGCTTGAGTAATAATGCTCTTCTGCTGGCTGATAAGTGTTAATAATTCCCTTTGGGATTGTTATGAAGTCTTTTAGCTAGTGTGTAATCCAGTTTCTTTACACACAAGGAAAAGTTAATGCAGTTCTTGCTGTTTGTATTCAGTCATTGCAACACACAGTCAAATCACCAGTGATGCAAGTTAGGGTGAAACAACTACAAGTGTGAAATGGTAGGGATTTCTTATCCAGGAGTCTTGAGTAACTGAAGTTATCCGTACAGAAATCTTGCTGAGTGAAAAAAGGCAAAATATTATTAACATCACTATGCTTCTCATAAAATCTAGTGAGTGGTGAACATACTGGGAAGAATAATGAGACTAAGTGAGTGTTACCTACGGAGATTCCTAACTGGATAACTCTGCTTAAACTATTCCTTTGTTAATGACTTTGACTTGTGCATTTGTTGACTTCTTGGCTATTAAGGTAGGATTAATAGTTGGATTACCTCTTTCACCTGGGCAGTCTACATGATCTGAATTAGCATTGCTGGGTACCACCCTGACTATTTCTGTACATTCAGTTCTTTAACATATAAATGTAGTAAAGCAAGGGGTGCAGCTTTTTTTCAGCTGTCCTCCTTCTTTAAATGCAAATGACTCCCGTGACAGCAGAGTAAATGACCTTTCTACACTAAGCCTGGCACATACCCTCCTGATTTCCACAGGCTACACACAAACAGCAGCAGCATGTGATTGTTAATCTTGTGCTGAGGAAGTCTCATCAGTGTTGCTCCCTTGCAAGCTGCTTTTCAGTGGAGATGTCATCTGCTGCACCTGGGGAAGTGGGGTGGAGTCTTCTTAAATAGTAGTGGCCCTGGTGAGGGTTTGGGCTTTTGGAACTCACAGAATGGAGAAAGTAGGATTTGTGGTGTCATCATCACCTTTGTGGTACTGTGAAGACTCCTGGATCAAACCCTTTGCTCGATCTCTGCTGAGGTTCCTAGGCTTTGTTTTCTGGGGCACTGCTGCAGCTCTGGCATTTGGTGGAGTTTCTGTGATCCTGGTGTATAAAACCAACAGTTGTTTATTTCAGGAGTATTTCTTGGCTCTCCCTGGCTGGCTGGCTGTTGCAGCTGCACTTACCTTGGTACCTACTGGAGTTCTGGCTGTCACTATTTCTGTTAAGAGCTCTCGCTATCGACAAGGGGCTCTCATGTACTTGCTGCTGGTCCTTCTTTGCCTAGAAGTATCTTCAGCGATTCTGGCACAATTCTATGCTATTCAGGTGACTTCTGAGCTGAAAAGCACTATGGATTACCTCTTGTATCCGTACAATGGAACACAGTCCCAGGGTCCTGGCATCAGGGATGTGGATGTGATACAGAGGAAGCTGCAGTGTTGTCGGGTTCAAAAGTACACAGACTGGCTAAAGGCAGCATCTACTTCTTGGTATCTTCCATCTGAAAAAGCTCATGTCCCTGAAACCTGCTGTAAGGAAGAATCTTCTCGCTGCAGGGGTGACTTAGGCTATACGGAGCAGCTTTTTTGGGAAGGCTATCTAAAGAAGCTGGAAGACTGGTTGCATTTTGTCATGCTCTATGTGTCTTGGTGCTGTGTTCTGTTAAGTATCTTAGAGCTGTTGGCTGGTATGAGCAATGGCCTCCTCATGAGACATCAGCCTTTCTACGACTTCCGAATTCTGGACTCAGCTTCCTTCCCATAGGCCTGTAGATATGGACAGCACTGCTGAGCCTCCTGCATATTTCCTTCTTTTTGGACCACTCTGCAGTTGTGCTGGAAGAAAACTTATTTTTTCTAGAAACATATTTGCATATAAATCAAACTAATTGATCACTTTTGTGTTATTGTTTTCTTTAATGTTAACATGTTAGATCTGTTTTCTCTCAATCCTTTTTCAATACGCACGGTGCACCTGAAAAAATTTTTTGCTGATAGCCACAGTGGGAAGGAGAGTTTTCAGCATGTACGAACATAAAACTACTGTATGTGAGTGTGGGGGAAGCAGTCGGATAAAATATGTGTTGCTCAGGGGAGCATGTTTTGAGGTCATGACCTGAACTTTAGGAATAATATTAACTGTACTAGAATGTAAAAGAGTAATTAAAAAGCACATTCCTCCACCTTCAAACATGTGTTTAGTACTTTAGTGTTTCTTAAATAAGCCCTTTGGATAACTTTTTTTTCTTTTTCTTCTTCAAACACTGGTTTAAAAACTAACTTATTCTTCAGTGAAACTAAATGTCAATTTTTTAAGTGGCATGAGGGTGCAATCTAAATGGGGAAGATATGTTTAACAGCAGCAGAGCAACTAATTAAGACGGCATACGGCAGGAGGCACAGTTATCTAGGGAGATGCACAGGAGCAATTCCCAGACTAAAGGTGAAGAAAAAAGTCTGTCTATACTTATTATTTTGTGTCAAAATAAGGAATCAGTCAATTCTTCTTTCCTCAGAAGTTGTGTGGGGTCATATGTGTGCTTGAATGACAACACCAATATACTATTTTTTCTTAAGGGTACCTCTACCTTTTTTCTACTAAATCCTCTTCTTCTTAGTTTTCTGTGGATCTTGCTCTAGTCTGTACGTGCTGAAAAGGACTATGCCGAAAAATCAGTATAAAGGTTACCCTTATTGTTTATGTCAGTGCTGTTGATATTTAAGGTGATGCTGGGGAAGGCTCTGCTCTACCTGTGATGGCCTGAGCAGTGGATGGTTTTGTGTGCTTGTACATATTTGTCTGTTTGGGAAATGTTCTCAGTGTCCCTACTGACCTGCTAATGGGAAAAGCAGCAACTGCATCCTTTAACAAGTGAACGTGGGGAATCTCCAGTGCTTACAACTGCCCTATGTTAGACTTTATCAGATTGGGAACAGAGAAACAGTCTGTGTCACAAAAAAAACACTAAACAAGGCAACTCTCTTAGTACTGGAAGCAATAGTTATTTACATTGTTATTGCTTTAAATTTGCTATTAAATGTTAGGTACTTTATGACAAATTTCAGATCCCAAATCACTAGACACTGATTTTCATGGGGAAAAATTTTGAGGACATAAGTCAGCTGCTGCAGGTTTATTAATAACTATATAGAAACCAAGCATGAAATATTCCACAGGGCTAATGGAAAAAAAAAAAAAAAAAAAAAAAACACAACAAAAAAAAACAACCCACAAACCCACCAACCTTGATTTAAATAAGGGAAAAGGAGTAATTTATTAGGACTGAATAATTCTTCCCTTCTTTTTTGGATATTTCAAAGTAAAAAAAAAAAGAAGAGTTGTGTCTTTGAGTAATATAAGTGAAGGAAATGCTTCTTTCAGTTTTGACACAGGATTCATGTGACAGTGAATAATATTTTTATACTTAAGAACTGCAATTGCATCTTTGTGGTACCCTGGCATATAAATATTTTGTGATGCAAAGTTATTGTTATGACATTACAAAGATAGAGTGAAACTGATGTAACTGGAACTGGCCCAGTAAAAAATAGGGTTTGTTGAAGAAAGAAAGATGGAAGAGTGGTGTGGATGTAGTGCTTTTCTACCACTTGCCTTTCTTGAGGAGGTTATTTTTCTTCTCAGATGAATTCTTATCCCTCAGTACTTCATTCACAGGTTCTGAGCCAGAATATCTTAAAAAGAGGGGAATGCCTACATTTTTCCACTACTAAAAGGAAAGAAATAACTTCAAGGTGGTTAAAGAGGAGAATTACAGAATTACTGATGTGAATGTACTCATCTACTCAGTCTGCTAAAAGTTCAGCTTAGGTATGATTCCCTTTATTCTTACTGTACTAAGAAAATGATAAGAAAAATATGAATTGAAAAAAAATCTGTGAGTGATCTATAAGAAGTTACTTTCCTCTGCATATTAAATGTATTTCTGGAAGATCAGCTCTTAAACCTGCTAAAAACAAAGGGGAAAGTGTGAGGATGCGTGAGATGGACCTACTACAGGTGGAAATAGCTGTTAGCAGGAAGTCACTAGACAAAACAGATTTACCCTTTTCTACTTGTGTTGACTTGGGCAGTTTAATTCTGAGCAGTTCTGGACAAGAGTAACTTATTTTGCAATAAAAATGGCGTTTTTAAGCAACTGCAGTGCATTTCTGTGCAGTAAGATACAGGAACTCTTGAGTATTGTTGCAGTCTACACATTGCACACTTAATTTTGAAAGGATCTCCAGAGGTTTTTCATAATCTGCAAAGAAAAGCAGCTGTATGGGCATGCACCAGGTGATTTATAGTCAACGTTTCTGAAAATTTTGTTGCTTTGGGTTTAAGTGGACAAACTGGTGTCCAATGCAAAGCTAGAAATACATAATTTGGTTATGTTTTTGTAGAGTACATGGAAAACCATATATGCCATGTGTGAGTTTGTGATTTCACTGTGATGTCTTTCTTTGTAGAAGACAACAGTCAGACAGGCAAAATTAATGCTGAAAGGCAAAAGTCGTCATTGCAGACCTCTAACAATCTCCTTCTGGTACGCCTCTCTTGGACTGAACCACTGAACTTGGCAGGGAGCATTGGCAGCAGCTTTATGACATGACCATTTTGAAACTGATCACTGCTTTCTGACTCCGTCACCTTTCCAGATTGTGGGCACATTAAAAATAAACTGCTTATCCTTTGTCATTCTGTGTGCCTCTTGGTTTTTCTCTCTTTTTCTGTCTTCTTTCTGTATTTTTTTTTCCCCTTGAGAGACACCTTTTCTTTTTTCTTTTCTCCCTCTTTGCCCCCCATGCACAGCTCCCTCCATCCTTCCCCCCGGCTCCATTAGTGAATGGTGGCTTGTTTTAACTCTGAGCAGAACGTAATCCAGATTCTGGAATTATGAATTGTTCTTAGCCAAATCTTTTCAATTTAACATGGCATTCTGTATCATTGTCTAGAAAGAGAAAGGCTTTACTGAATGATGACTGAATACTCAGTTCCTGCCCACCTCC
Organism: Merops nubicus; assembly: GCF_000691845.1. Classification (NCBI taxonomy): domain Eukaryota; kingdom Metazoa; phylum Chordata; class Aves; order Coraciiformes; family Meropidae; genus Merops; species Merops nubicus. The sequence continues at coordinate 11,211 of NW_008588087.1, forward strand.
CATAGATATTGTTCAATCACTTAAAGTTAATCTTTTAATTTTTCCTTGTAAAGGAGCTTTTATATTGTGTTAAGGTATTTTGCCTGTGCAATGAAGCAGGAGGTTGTAATGTTATGTTAAGTGTTTTTTCTTAGAAATTGAGTGATCTCTAACATCTAGAAAAAACTGTGGAACAGGTAAACCTTTTTTCTTGCTAGAGTAATTCTAGTATCTAGAATATTTTTTTTAGAGTAACACCAACAGTAAGGCCTTTGCCTGTATCTGGCAGCTGTTACTTCAAACATGAGGAAGAAATCCAGTTGTGTGTGATTCTCTTGAGCCAAATGACTCATTCAAAGCAACGGAACGTTTTCTGAGCACATTTCTCAGAGCCAGGGAGTTTCCAGGTTGACATTTAGTTGGTCTGAAGCATTGAAGAAGAAAGATTTTATGTCATATGTTGTTAATATTTTTTTGCTGTCAGAAGTCAGTTTTTATCCTGAGGGCTCCCTTCTACCTTTTCTATTTTTATTTTTATTTATTTTTTTTTTTAAAAGAAAACAACTGTACCTCCAATAAGATAAGCATTCTCTTACTTCTTGCTGTATACTGCAAATCGCTGTGGACCTACAACCTGGTTTATACATATAAATACACATTTTTACTGAAGAATTCAGAAGGTTCCTTCAGTGAGTTTAACTGCCTTGATGTTGCTCAGATATACCACAGAAATTTGTTTTATAACAAAGAGTGATGCCATCTTTCTTTTACAGCAGAGGAAAAGCCAAATATTTTATGTACTGACATAATACCTACTAGTATCAACTTTAAAAGCAACTGTGCATATGAATAAGTTGATTTTTTCATGAAAGATCACACAGATCACTGTCCAGGAGTGCACACTTGCAGTTCCGCACCTTGAAACTGGAGAAAGGTGGGTATACTTGCCTGGTATAGAATTTGTTTGAACCCATGGTTAAATCCATGTTGGGATGCTGGAAGTGGAGGTGGTTGCACAAGCTAGACAAGTCAACACAAAGCACATTCGTATTGTTACTAAAGCTAAGTGAACAGTAAGGTTTTTTTTAAAAAAATATACTGCTGGTTTGAGAAAGAAAGATTAATCTTGTGCTTAAGGCATGAAAGATGAAAGCAGGAGGCTGTAGCTCTGTAAAGAACCTAGTGGCAACAATAAACCCTTAGATCAACCCATTCATGTATTACTTTCAAATCTTGCCACTCTTCTATATGTATGCCTAGAGAAAATACATTCTAAAACCACCTATGTGTGTTTCAGAGAGAGAATGTTTGAATACACAGACTGTAATTTATGTGTACAGGTGTGCATATTCACACAGAAACTGTGTATGGATGTTATTGTGAAGCCTTCTATAACACTAAGTCAAAAGATTGCTATTCAGCTTGTAGCTATAGGTGATTAATTGCAAGAAGTATAGCTCTGAGTGCTTTTGTGTCCTGCAGAGACTGGGATTGCATGAAAAAGCTGAATCTAGTCATTGAATGTGAGAGTTATGGTTCCTTTGAATAAAGTTACTTTCTAATTAAAGCTTCAGATGACATCTGTAGACTACTGGAAATGACCAAGAGACTGTCATATAGTAAACCCATCATCTGTCTTTTCATCCTTTAAGTCATATCAACTAATATATCCTCTAATGATTTAACAGATGCAGTCAGTATGACTCTTTCCATTAAACTTCAAATTGTTAAAGTCTTACCATGATTATGTGTTATTTCCTAAGAAGCTCATTAGAATTCAGCTTTGTGAGTGAAGAGATGAGGTTTGTACTTTAGTTAACAATAAAAAAAAAAAATAAAATTGAAGGTTTGTTGGATTACAGGTTAAAAAAAATGAGAGAGAAAAAAAATCACAGTCTGAGAAAATCCGTCTCAGAGTGGGGAATTCACTAAACTGTTTAAACAATGCAACATTTAAGCCAACCATCCAGGCTGTTTGCTCTGGTGTCTTTAAAAAGCCATTTCAGGCATCTGAACATCTTAACAGGTACCAGGAACTTGCAGTTCCATTGGACCATCAGTCTGAGATTACTGCTTACTGGATCCACAGGAACACCATAAGTAATTTCTGACTAAGGGAAGTGAGTTTAAGATTCGTGTACATGGGGAAGGACGCTGAGAAAAAGCAGCAGCTCTTCTCAGAGATTTTTGTTTTGGAAAAAATTTGTCATACAGCTGCTTTGGACTGTCTGTCCCCATGGAAAGCTGATTTAGGATGGCTAAGAGGGAGTTTCAGTGCACTGCACCTGCTAGTAGAGAAGATCTTCACCTTCTCTGGTATGGAAGACCCAAAGCAGAAAGTTAAGACCTGGCCTCAAGTCTTCATGCAATTTGTGGTAGAGAGACAATGTTTCCTTGCTAACATGAGTGCTATATTGCATTACGTATTATAGAGTAATGTCATTAAGCTGATAGTTTTGGGCAGCTTCATCACTCCATCCTCACAGCCTCCTGTGTGGTCACGAGCTGGTCATTACAAAGCACAGTGGCACTCATGTGTTGGCCTTTGGGACCTCATCTGTAGAAGTCCTGCAATGAATTCCATGTATTCTTATAAATCCTCCTGGAAGCCTACCAGCCTCCGAAAATGTCCAGGGCTCTCTTGTGCTGCAGAGATACTTTCAGCATTAGGCTCACGTTGGTCTGAGGGTTGTGATATATTTCCAGAGGGACTTCAGTAGTGTGGTCACATTGATTTTCTCATGTGTGCAGGAAACAGAAGGAGGTATAGTTTTCTGCCTTTCTGTGTTCAAAAGAGACATCTGAGCAATTCCCTGCTTGCTTTGGAAAAAAAAATAGGAGTCATCATGTTGTTTGGACTTAGTGACTTCACGAAAAACTGAAGAGTGATGAGAATTTTTGGGTTTTATTTTCTCAGCTTTAAGTAATTGTTTTGAAACACTCAGCTTGCAGGGGCTGGACTAGGCTGTTTCCCACAGAGTGGGATTACTGTGGGTCATAAGCTGAGAGGTAAAATGAAAATCAGCTTTTAAATCTCACAATAGTATCATGGAAGATGACAAAAAAGCAACCTATTTTGTGATCTAAGAAATACAGAGAATGAGCTGAACTACTTATTCAATTATGTCAAATGATCAGCATTCATTTATTAAATGATATAAAGTGAAATTAAATTCTATGATTCTAAATTAAATTAGAGCCAAGTAAGTGATTACATTATGTAAAGCAATTTTTAAAACTGGGTAATGTGATCATCCCTCATTTGTTACCTTAAATTCAGGATATTTGGTATAGTGCCATTAAAGTAACGGAAATGTTTATAATGATGGACTGGTTAAAACATAGTTTGCAAGTGAAGCCACTTTTTTTCCATATTTCTTTTCCAGCATTGGCTATTTGTACAATCTTGCTATTTCTTTCAAAGCGAAAGCTGAGATTTTGCAATAACTTTCCATCTACTATTTGTTCTTACAGGTAAAACCTTGTAAACATTACTTATAAACATGATTTTTAAGGTGTTAAAAACAGGGAGAAAAGGATGAAACCAGCTGGAGGTGCATGGGGGAAAGGAGAAAAAGGGAGGAAATGAGTACTGAAGTTGTAAACTTATAGGACACATAGTAATATATTTTGAAAATAAAAAACTGTCACACCTTTCTACAAAACTACTTTCTGTTTTGCAGACAGATGGGATGAAACCATCACATTTGGTCATTAAATGAAGCCTTTTTTTGAGTGGGACAGACAGAACAAAAAAATGTGATCTGTTGTTCACACACAGAGGTTGAAATTGCATGCTTCTCTGCGGACTATATAGGACTAAGAGAAAAAAAACCCCTGTATTTTCTTTGTATCTCTTTGGATTTCCCCTCCCGCTACTCAACCATTCATGTTATAGAATTGAGCTGGAGGTAATGAAAAATATTAGAAACTGGATCTATTATTATATCAGCTTATTTCCTCACAGTACTTAGAATATTTCTCTGAGGACTCAAATATCAATTTCTTGTTGAAATTCAGATATCTTTGTTGCCAGAACTTTTCAATGTTCTTACTTAGTGAGTCAGGTGCAAAATCCTTAGGAGTCAATGAAGTTTTCTAATGAATCTAATTGTGCAATTTAAGCCTAAAAAAACAACAAATGTGAGATGCTGATTATTTGCAGGGCTATGTGGGAGAAAAGAGCACTTCAAACAGTATGTAAGAGTTACTGTGCAAGTGGCACAAAATGTTATGCATACAGAAAAGGCAGCAGATTTAAGTATGTCTGTAAGAGTACTTGGAACATATCCATTTGCTGAAAAAATAAGAAATTGATTTTTTTGTTTGTTTGTTTAGTGTTTTTTTTTTTTTTTTTTCCTCTTTGTTTCCCCCATCTAAGACTTTAATGGAGGAGTAAAGTGGGCATGTCTGTGTGAGAGAGCTTTTGTCCCTTCGCTTAAAGATGAGTTCATTTTCTACCCAGGGCAGCTTGATTCAGATGAGAAGCAATTCAAAAGTGTGTTAGAGATGGAGACATCACACAAAGACAAAAAAGAATATTAAATATGGTTATCGAAGAACCAGTGACTCTTAGGCTCTAACTGAGGAGAAAACAGTGAGAAAAATGCAAATGAAATAGTAAGAATACAATAGTGACAAATATGTGAAATAAAAAATGTGGAAAACAGAAGAAATTTTTTTGTCTCTGTGCCTTGGTAATTATGGTCTTGTAGTGTTATTAATAATTCAATGTTAAAAAAACTCACCAAGATAAAATTTTGAGAATGTAGGGTGCTTTCTTTCAAATACTCCTGTAACAGCTTCTGAAATAGCTAGCCACAGGCTGCCTCTCTGATTTAGCATGGTTTGAGTTTATTATCTTTCCTAGAAAATTTTATTTTAAGGCTTTAAAATGACGAGCTTCAGCATTCCCATAAGAAAAAAAATATATGTAAATCATCTTTTATATAGGGAAAGCTGTATTTTCCTTTTCTTGTATTTTGGAAAATGGATCAGCATGTGGCAGATAATCTGCAAATTGAAGTGTAAAGTGTTTGTAAGCATGTTGTTTAGCACCAGATTAGGCCAGAGAAATAAAAAAGTGGAACAAAGTACACTAGGCAGGAAGAAACATTGACAAGAAAACTAGATTTGTATAGTGTAGATGAACAATGTCAATGAAATATGATGCCTATTAAAGAAATATATTTTGGCGGTTTCAATGGTTAGTTGCCTCGTTATCATGCAAATTTATAGCCATTATTATCTCCTGACCTAACTAGAGTATCAGAATAGATTCAGCGATTAATGACCATAAATGAATACTATGTAGTCATTTCTATAATTAATTTCATATAGCATATTTGCAGTGCTTTGTATAAATAGGAGAAAGCCAGGATAATAAAAGCACCACCACCCTCTGAGCTAATAAGGTCCTCAGTGACAGGACATTCTTGTGAGTGAAGGACTTGGTCATCCATCTTAGCAAAGGGAAGAAAAAGCCTGGAGGACCACTTCAGCAGCAGTGGAAAAGCTTTTAAGGTGGGGTGGATGAAAATGATTCTCATGCTCAGCCCATGAGTGTAATGATGGACAGCAAAGTGCAGACCTTTCTGACACTGCTGCTTCTACTTAATTTTTCACCTTTCACCATGTCATGGCAACTGGTGCGTCTCCTCTGTGAGTTTCATGTGGGTATGAGAGCCTCTGCTACCAGAACCTTTGCTTGCTTTTTCTGACTCCTCGGGGCTTTCCATCCTTCCCTGTCTTTAAAGACTTCGCAGTTGTTATTTAAATGAAAATTAATTCTTTTGGCATTTGAGATATCTGCTTGCATGTACAATAGCTTCAACATGATCAGGAGCTGTGCAGCTAGGTTTAGGTAGAAACAAAACCAGTCTCATTAATAAGAATAAATTCTTCTAGACTTTTCTGACTAGGCAAGACTAGAAGGCTTCATATTTTACGTGGATGTCTCAAAAACAAGAATAAAATTTCTGTGGGCAGTATACTCTCAGGCTGATGCAAGATGATGTTGCAAGCTGGTGTGCTTTCATGCTAACCATTTGGTACCATATTACTCTGTCCTTTAATCATGTTGTTAACACAAAATTTGTTCTAACTATGGGTCCAGATACCAGGGCACGGTGTCTGGCTGTGACTTGGTGACACTGCGGTATGTCCCCTCAGACTAGCTGCTAACTTCAGCAAACAGCTGCATAGACACAACGCCTGATGCCGTGCAATACATGACTAGCTGATTAGACAGCAACAAAATGAAGAGCTCCGTTCTACTTTGCTATGTGCTTTACTTTGGGATGAGAAGAAAGGAATTTTGTCTGTTTCTTCATTAAAACAGACTTTTCATCCTGCATTAGGCAAAACTCCAGGGAAACAACCTTTCCCCACCCTTAATTAATCCGGAGAGTGAACATGAGGATGACTAGACAGATGGGACATAATTTGAGTATGGAAAAATTGTCATCATCCCTCTTTAATTAGTGTTATAGGATGGCTCTCTTCAGATATAAGTAGATATGACAAAGATGTGTTTCACATATTCAAGAGGGTAATTAAACTGCCACATGCTCAAACCAATATACATACAGATCTGATTAAAAAGCTGACTCTCTGAAAACAATGATGGATGAGGTTTAAATGCGCATGGGTATTAGAAAAGCAGTGAGAAGGGATTGCTGTGAAATGAATTGTTTCAGTTCTAGACTGCAAAGAAATAAAAGGGGAAACTTTATTAAATTTAAAAGAAGGAAAAGTTATAAGGAGGAACTGAGAACAGGGGAGGATGAATTTGTGCTATGCAATTTAAAATAATGCTTTAATTATAAAGACAGAGGAGAGTAGGCAGACTGTACCAGTCATCAAGCCAAAATATATCTCTCTGAATAGTTATACAGTATGCACCATGCAAACTGCTTTTTCACCTCCAGATCATATGGCTCCTCCTTAATATAAAGCGCTAAATTAGGAGTGTGTATTTCCGGGCATGAATTTTAACTTTTTCACGGCGACAGAGCAATAGGAGAAACAGTCTTCAGTTGCTCTGACGGGGCATGAAACTGGTTTTGTCTTTTGTTTCTGCCTTGCTTTTGACAATGTCTCAACTGAGCAGCAAAACTTTCTTTCACCATTTAAAAAAATAAAACAAAATGATTTCTAATGTATGCAGTAAAGTTTTTGCTAAGTTCACACTTTAGCCTGCTTTCCACTTATGAGCTCCATGCAGACACTTAGAGATGCTGCAAGAGTACCTGCACAGGGGAAGGAGCCTACAGGACTTCCCAGGGTGGTCTGTGTGCCCAATGGATACTTCCTTAACCGTCTGCAGGCCTACCAGTTAACATAAACTTGTTTCTGAAGGCTACTCCTTTCATGAGACAGTGCTTGATGTTGTTTTGGCATTCAGTATCCACGTACTGTCACTGTCTTTCCAGAATGGCTGCTGTGACTCAAAATCACAGTAAAACTCTGACTGCACTGAAGTAACACTGAAATGGTGTGTTGCTACAACACTAAGGAGGTGTTAGGATGAAGATGGTAGGCAAGAGAATTAAGAGAAAAAAGGACTTAAACGTACATGTGGTTTCTTGTCAAAATATTGCATGAATCTATTTACATGTAAGACAGAAAAAAGAAAAACATATTCAAATATCAGTTTTGTTGCTTCAGGGAAAATTGGCCAAGTTTGAGCCCAGTCATGTTGTTCTGCCTATCCACTGTATCTTCTAAAAAAGCCTCCTTCACTTGTAATTATGATGCATGGGAAGTGATATTGTTGTTGCTTCTATCCATGAGATAAGGGGAACTGAATGGTAAAGTTTTTACACTTCCAAAGATGCTTCCTCATTCAGCCCTCTTGGAGGTTTCAGCTTCAAATTTTAGTTTTTCTGCTATTCTGCATCTTATCATACAACTATGTTTGGTAATGTTTCTTTCTTTTTTTTTTTTTTTTTAATTGTGAATACCACCAGCTAACAAATAACTGAAGCGTCCTGACAGATATTTGGCTTTACTCTTTGTTTTGTACCTATATCCCTGGCAGAGTGGTGCAGCTTATGAGCAGCTTCAAAGGTGTAGAATGACCAGATGTTTTTGTTCATAACTTTATATTTAGCTGGAAGATTGTAGAAGTTTCAAAATTTACTTGTTTTAGTTGTTTGTTTGTTTGCTTTTTTCCTCCAAATTACACATATATAGTTACATTCTGATGGCACAAAGGGTCTTGCACTTAACATATTTGAACCAAATAGAAATCAGCACCCATTAAAGGTGGAGCTAGGGTTAAATAAATAAAGCAGCACAAAAGATCTGTAAAACCTACTTCTAATAGAAATTTCAATTCTAGACACTCAGCTGGAAGAATCTCTCTTTATTTATTTCCTGTCACTTTCATTATGATTTATTCTTCTCTATATAAATAATCCCTACACTGAACCCAGGGAGAAATTTCATTTTTAGGAGATAGAAATCATTCATTTCCTGCCAATGGAAGCTCATAAAACAATATATTGACAATTACAGCCAGCTGAGCTGGTGATTATGAGATTAATTATTGTTGTGAGTGATTGTGTTTAGCAGTTTCAGGCATCCAGCTCTGGGACAGTGAGCATTTTCTATGGGCAGAAGGCATTTGTGCAAAAAACGCTGCAATGGCTGTTGGACACAAGGTCAGGTCTGTGCTAAGCACTCACAGCCTTTCTCTAAATGGGCAGGAGCACGATGGGCTTAGCTCTAGGGTTTGCAGCTGATGGCTTCCTGACAGCTGACATTATGTGAAAATGGCTCTAGTACAGTTTGGGTCAAATGCCATCTTTGAAAAAGAATTTCTGGGTTTTATATGCAGGTAAAAGGCTATTTTCACTTCCATTTACAGTAGGTTATTCAGGATATCCCACAGGTAATGGTGACAGTTCGATTTTCCCTGCAGTTATCATGTGAAACTAACGTCACAACAGCTGTCATAAGAAACTAATCTGCAGAAGAGCTAGACAGTTTTTGATATTTTGGACCAAATGCTAGTCAGGATGACAATAGAATTTTGACTAAAGAATTAGAAGAAAAGACAGTGAAATAATGAAAGCACCTGGATAATTATCTGTGAGTTACTGAGCAATCTTTCTGAAGAGATGAAGCTCTCTAAGGTGGATATGGCTAAAATACTTGACCCCCAACCGTCATGAATGCATGCACAACTATTCTTTTCTTTAAATGCTTTAAGATACACCAGCTCATTTTATCTGAAAAGGATTAGGAATCAGTCTCCAGAGTGGTTTAGCTGACAGATCTGAGTAGGATGTGGCAAGCCCAAGTAGACAAACTACAGCCATCAGTCTCCTCGCTTCGGCCTGAACACAGGCAGATTTGCCAGAGGGAAAAAAGCCTACTCTGCCTGATAGCTGTCCCAGAGCCTGTCTGGTGATCCTGAAAGCAATTACACTGAGCAGGATGAGTATTGCTCTAAAAGCCAAAGGAGAGAAAACGTAAGAGACAGTGTTCTTATTTCTTATCAAGAAAGCAAGTCACTGGACATGTATTTTTCTCCACTCCCCACCAGGTCCTTGCTTTTGTAGCGGGTCTCTGGGCAGCGGCTGATGGAAGGCAAGCATGGAGTGAGCTCATGGACAGCATGTGTTGCATTGCTGGGGAGGCAGCGCTGAGCACAGTAGTGCTGTGACACTGTGGGGTGGCCCGAAGTAAAGTGCCTGAGATGCTCCTCTAAATATGCATGTTGCTGTTCAAGAGAACAGGAGAAATACTGCATTTCATGGAGTATCTGCAGGAAGAGGACCTAATCAACAAAATGGCAAGTGTGGATGCCCAAATTGCTCACTCAGCCTGCTGAGCTGACTGATGGCTAGGTAACATGCTTTCAGTCCGAGTTACATCACGTGCTCAGTGCACCATCAGACTATGCAAGCCCAGACTGGATTGTGAGGGAGTCCTTGCTTTTGTGCCTATTGTCACTGCTGTGGGAATGGATAATTTCCTTGAGCTGCAGTTTAAGATGTTATGTTCAGAAAACATCTCACAACGTCCCACTGAAATCCCATGTTCCAGGTCATCTCTAAGAAAATTAGGTTGCCATGTTAACATACAGTGATTGCCCAGTAGTACATCCCTGAGAGAAAAGGTACTGTTTAAGGAAACTGAAATCCAGAATACTTTGTCAAAAGTTTGTGTCTTGAACTTTGTTTCACTTCCGTGGATACCAGCATGTGAGGTGAATATTTGACACTCCTCGTGGCTGAGAATCCCATTATGAATGATCTTGAAGCAACCTTTAAAACAGTCAGTTTTTACCATTTCTTTTCCTTTAATTTATATAATCGCCATCTAAAGCATTATGAACTATTTAGTTGCTATTTATTACATTTTGATAAGGCTGACATTTAATTTATCAAAAAAGTAATTATGATGGGCTTTTATTGGGGAACAGCACATGATCTGTGGGCTGGGTGCCAGAGAGGTGGTTTAGCAGGTACGAGATGCTGCATATGAAGCCAGGTGCTCTACCTTGGTCACTGTTTTGGTATTGACCCTAATGGATTTCCACCAAGTGTCCCGCATTTTAAATAGGCAATGCAAGAGACAGGGAATAGTGTTCATGTTAAGGAAATGCAAAATAACAATGAAGGGCGGGAGAAAGAACCACAGCCTACTCCCTTTTTTAAGTATGCCTTTAAGAATACTGATGAAATGCCTATGCAAATATATTTAGGCAGGGATCTGCCAGGTCTCTTAGAGAATGGCCAAATTTTCTTTAATTTCTGGAGTGCTTGGATGCTGTAGAAAGCTGTGAAAATTTTTGGTGTCACATTGAAAGGCTGTGTCTATACATGCACTCTACCTAAAGTCCCATGCTGAAC
>NW_008588087.1:22085-22463 GCF_000691845.1 Merops nubicus
GATCCAAACGCACCAGAAGGAAACTGCCGGTCCAGATTCTGTGACCAGTCCACACCAGCAGTTCTGCCCTTGTGCACTGCAGAGTTTTTTGTCAGATAATATGTTGCACAATCTCTAAGAATTCATGCAACTGCAGGTATTTATTTTTTTTTAATGTTTTCTGTACAGTTGAAACATTTTCAAAACTGAAATCTGGCCAATTTAAAAAAAAAAATAATTGTGGTTTCAGGTGTCACAACTAGCTTTTGTTTCCTTGGTTTCATTTCCTATTTATTTATCTGTCTATCTTTCTATCTATCTATCTATTTATTTATTTATTTTCCCTCTGGGTGTATTGTGTCATGTTGTTCCATCTCCTGAAAACCCTTTTCTCATTCC
>NW_008588087.1:22494-44772 GCF_000691845.1 Merops nubicus
TGGTAGCTAAAGACTTCATACAAGCAGTAGAAGAATGACAACCAAGTCTGTTATTAGAACAATCACTTGGCATGGGTGATTCATCCCTTCCAAAGTCTCATAATTCCCCAGTCTATGCTGGGTTGCATGAATGTGTGGTTTGGACTGCAGGATGGGGTCCTGGCGACCTGTGGAGCTGTAGTACAATGTGGTAATGCTGCACATGTAAGAGCAAATTTGACACTGGCCTGCCAAATGAATGGGTGAGAGGGAGCAAAACAGATTCCCTCATTCTGCTGTGGACTTGTATACTTCCATAACTGGAGACAGTCCACAGGCAGGAATGACTTTTTTATTTACTTTCTCCTTCTGAAAGGTGCTTTGCCTTAAGGAAAGAATTTTCTTGATATTTCTCTACTTTAGTTTCTGTCTTTTAAAGGTACAGTTCATTTTTCTGTGCAAATACTGTGCAAGCTAGAAACAGCCTTATTTAGCCCAAAGTTGACATTTAGCACATTTCTCCTGTTCTCTTTGTTCCCACAGTTGGGCCAGTTGCAGTAGAAAGTCTTTTAAGAAAAGGAAGGAAAGACAGTTTTCTTTTTAATATCTAACCTTATTCCAGAATACGTCAGTGAAGTGGCTTACAGCTTCCCTTCCCACCACAAGGTGTGTTTAATCAAGATTACACACCACTCCAAACTGAAATAAAATACACTTGTTCTGTGAAAAAATTTTACTCTTTTTGTCAGCAAATCAAACAGCAGTACTTTGCCCCCCTTTATTTCCAGTGGCAGCCCTTCTAATATGAAATAGCTTCTTTCTTTGAACAACAATCTCCTATAATAATGAAAGAAACATTAGTAAAAAAAATCTTCCATCTAGAAGAACAATGCTAGAAACATTGCAGGAGAGAGAATTAAAATGTGGTAGATTTGTTTATCACTAGGCTGGTTGCTTTTGAGTGGAAGCATACAAATGTCAAAAGCTCCTTGCTGTGAAATGTTCGTGATTTAACATTGGCAAGGCTGGAAAGAGGGAGTGGTTTGGCATGTACAAGAGGTAAAGGAAATGGACCAAGAGCTCATGGCAGCTGTACATTGCCCTGCTCTCTCCTTTATGCCACCTGCTGTGTCTTCACAACGGTCCGTATAGGCTGCTAAGGATGAAAAAGGAGGCTGACTTTATAGCTGCCAGCAGGATGTTCCCAAATAATGACAAATGCTGCTGCATTTACAAGTAAAAGGTGAAATGTAATATGTTCTGATATCTTATCTGAAGCTATGAAGTAGAATATCTTGTCATCATATTAATAACCTCATTCTTTGTGAAGAAGAGCAGCTCCAAAAAGCAAGAGCATTTAGTTGCATTCCAGCCTCTTCTTACAAAGCACTTGGGGTAAGCCTCACTTTGGGTTAAATGTAAATAGAGGAACTTACTGAAGTTCAATAGTATGTGTCACTGATTTACAAGTGGTGAAGTCTTTTTGATATGATTAATGATTATCTCATTTTTAGTCAGTTGAACAGACCCTGTTAATAAAAGATGTTGTCATGTACTGTAAACATTTCAACAGAAGTGTATTTCTCCACTTAAGAATTAATTCCTTCCTCTGATAAACTGAGAGCAATAATACCGCATGACAGACTTGGCCACTATATCTATCTGTTCTGGTCAAATAGTTTACAAGCTGCCTAAAGTTTGTGGTCCTGGGATAGGATATATGAGAGGCAGTACTCAGCTGCAAAGGGGCAGTGTGGTAGGGGAAAAAACAAAACAAAACAAAACAAAAAACCCAAAAAGTACCATGAGAGAAAATTCCTTTGTGTTTTTTTTTTTTTTTTTTTTTTTTCAATTTCTAATTCAGGTTGCATACATTTCCTTGCTGAAAGGGAAGACAATGCTGTAAAAATGCCTTAAATTTTGACTGTATTACTGTATCTTCTGCTCAATTCCATGGAAACTGGAACTGTCACAGCAGCAGACAACTGCAGAGAGCTTTCAGGAGAATCCAGTGTACACTATGTAACACAGCTTGCTTTGTTGTTGTTGTTTTTTTAACACAAAAATGTTTTACAGAAAGTAAGAGCTTGAAACAAGTAGACATTAGGAAGGAAGAGATAACAATGAAATATAAATTTTTAAGGCTAAAACACTTGTTTTAAAACTTAAGCTTTTAGAAACAAGAGGAGCTTGTTTCAGGAGCCAGTTAGTGGTGTGCTGGGCCTAATCAAGCTCAGACTCTGTGTCTGTCCAGATGTGTATCCCAAGCATGGTGGTTATTATGCATATGCAGCATCTTGGTTGCTCATACTGTTACAGGATGCACAGAATAATTAATGATGTAACAAAGATTGCTTCAGCTGAATGACAACTACAGACTTTCAGTTCATAAAGACAGGATAATCCTGGGTAAAACTACAAGTGGTCAGAGTGGCTACTGCTGCAGACCATAATCTTTAGGGAATATTAAAGAGGGATGCATCCCACTCTGAGGGCACCTATGTGACAGGGTGGAGAGGTGTTTAGAAGCTTGTAGGTGTCTTATGGCATTTTAAAAGTGGCTAGGATTGCTGGTATTAGTCCTGAAAATACAGTTCACTCTTCACTTGTTGCTGGCTTGTTGTGTTTTAATAAACAGCTGCTTCAATCCTGATTTAACTTTGTTAATGTAAATTAAACTCTGTGAGCACAGTTTTGGCCTGCAAGAATATATGTATGTATATAGGTATGTTTAATTTATAGTTCTGTTTGGTAATGGCACCCCCTAATCATATCAGGTCCTTAGTAATTTCCTGATTTTGCAAGCCTAGTACCTCTTACTTAAAAGTTGCTCTTTTTAAAGGAATTATCTCTGTGTTTCTGTCTGCTTCTTCAAACACCATACCACCTCTTCATCAATGACCATCTAACAGTGGGATGCCTGGAACTAAACATGCAAAACTCTGACAATAGTAAAGTTTAGAGACAAAATTTTTTTATTCATCTTCTTAATATTTCTATGTTAAAATGACAATATTTTGTTAGCCTTTGTAGATGTCTTCTCACCATGTAAAACAGTCTGGTTCACCTTGGCAATTTGGAAGGGCTACCTTTGCGGCAGGAGAGAAGAGATCCAAATGTCTGTGTGTTGATCCTGAGTCTGGTTTCTTGTGCTACCAGTTCCGCAGCCAAAGGAGATCAGGCTGCTGTTGAGCATGACCTGGATGTTGGGTGTGAATGCAGGGACATCCTGTTGCATAGGACTTTGTGATGAAAGCAATTTGAGCCCATTTGGACTGATAATTTACAAACATTTGCTGCAAGTGTGATGCAATTTGAACTCTTCTCTCAGAAAAGCCTAATTTAAGCGCCTCTTTTGAGACATGGGTACTTGTTACATAGGAGAAAAGAGACACCAATAAATGCTTTTCAGCCAAATGGACCCATAAGCAACATGGAATGCAATTGGTTACTTCAAATTTGTTCTGGTTCTTTTCAATTCACCTAACATTGGTAAGAAGTCTCTTGATAAATGGATGCTGTCTGTATGTTTCTTTTGCCTGGAAAAGGTGGCAATAGTCCCATTTGTTATTCTTTGGTTTGTTTACTCCAGATAGTTATTTAAGCAACAGCAAAGAGCAGAAACAATGGCTTTCCTTGACTTGTAGAGCTACACAGCATTGATTTTTTGCTGCCTTTGGCAAAGCTGAAGTAATCAGTGGAACACACTCAAATGCTCATATGCTATGCTTGTGTGCAGCCGATCTGGATGTCACTGTGGAAAGCTTATGGTGCATTTAACTGCAACATTACTTCACTTGCCTGCTTCTTTTGTTTGTTGGAATGCCTAGGTGAAGATAGTGCCTAGATTTGATTTTGTATGAAAGAAATTACTGAAAGCTTCACAGCAAATGCACAGGGAATTTGTTTTAGATTCTCGTGAAATCCAGCAAATCTGAATTTATATGCCCCATTTGTCAAAACAGAAATTTAGAAGTCTTGGTGAAAACCTTGTTTATCTTGCAACCTGCATTAAAAAGGTTCCAGGGTCTGTGTCTGTGGCATATTGTTTGTAAGACATACTGTCCTTTAGTGGCCCCTCTCAGCTTTTGTTCACAGAAGAACTAAGTTTATGGCATCTCGTATTTTCTTCCCTGTCTAACAGCTTTTGTCTTGATGAGCCTGAGATACTTTGATGTACCATATAAGTCTTTGCTGACTTTACGTACATTGGCTTGCACCTAGATTACTATCCTGATGCTTCTCCTAAATACAGTATAAACTTCTACCATGGACTGATGTGAAAAGTGAATAGTGGGACCCTACAGTCTGCAACTTGGCCCTCCGGACAATCATTTAGAGCAGTTCAGCTCGAATACAGAACTGTTTTGATCATGGACTGTTTTATGTCTCCTCTGCCCTGAAACAGAGGACGTATGTTGCAGAGCAGAAGGCAACAGTATCAATTCTGGACTATGTTCCTCCTGGTCTCTAAGCACCCCAATGGAATTTAATGAGTCTTTTTATTGTGTTCTATGTCCACCTGGTCAGACACTAACCTTAAGTTTGCAAATCCAAAATATCTATTTGTCTGAACCATTCTCTGTAGAGAGTCACTCTTACATATTTGTTACAAAAAATTATGACAGTGCTTGTGAGCTCACAGCACAGTTGAAATATAAGGGATTCAATTAACTCTGAAACTCACCAGCTTAAGTCATCGCCTGAAGTGGTCCCAGGATAGTGGTCTCAAGCTTGTGACTTTCTGATCATGCTTTTGTGTCCAATGAATTTTGCGCTTTTGTTACAGCACCTGCATGTCACTTTGCCAAAATACCATCGCAGTGCAGTCAGTCTCTGAAGCAAGACTGAGCTGAGGACTTTGCTCTCCTCAGATTTCTTTCCTGCCTCTCAACTGCTGTTATTTTCCTTGTGCTTTCTGGATTGGGAACCAATGCACATGCTGTGTGAATGGCTGGCTGAGTAACCCTTTTGAAATATTTACCACGAGGTCAAAGGAACATGTGGAAGTTTGCCTTGCTACACATTTTTGTCGTAGCCTTGGGACTTTTCTGGTCAAGGGATAACATGTTTCCTTTTAAAAGACTCGGAAGAGTTGATGTTCTTAGTAGCAAAACTAAGCAAATCCTTTTTACAGTCTTCAAAATGCTAGTTAAAAAAATGAAAAAGAAATTACTTCCCCAAATCTTTTTCCAGTTAAGTGCCTCACACTTTGTTTAGTGCTTCCTGAGGGTTTTTTGATGTCTAGATTTCAAAATTTACTTAAGATCTTTGATTTTTTTTTTTTTTTGCCTGTTTCTCCATCCCAAAAGCCACATACATTTGGATTGCTACACATAAAATCCTACCCATTGTAAGCCTGTCAAAAACATGTTTCCTTGTTGATAGTTACCACAGTGACCTTTCCACTTTTTAATTACATTTTTGCTTGCTGGGTGCGTGAGCTATAAATTTCATGGCAAAAACTTCTGTCAGTTTTCTGAATCCCATTTCTGTCCACACGTAACACTCATGCATAAATACAGTCAAATTCTCCAATAGACTCTTGTCATTGCTTATCATATTACTCATTTAATTGAGATTTTTGAAGGGAAGAGTTGCTCTTGCTGGTATGGATTTGTCTCAGCTTGGTGAGTGTGTGTTGCAAATGAGCCTGAGAAGTTACATCATCTTTGCAGGACTTCAGGAGTAGGTGTTCTTTCCTTGATTCACAAAGGGAATCCTGCAATTAGCAAGTGAAACACTTGCTAATTAAATATACATTAAATACTGCAGTATATGACTTCATCAATATTCTCTGACCATCAGTGGGGTTAGGGAGGGAACGAGATTTAGTGCTGATCAGAGTTATAGCATATTTGCATCATGGGTGGTCATAAATATAGCTGACTGAATTATTCATTGCAGACAATATTCATGAAGGAGCTAGCTCCTTTTTCCTCTTGTGATTCACAAGCTTTGTCCACGTGAACAGTGTCTGTTGAGCCCCATTAACTTCATGAGGGAAGGGCATTAATTTCTGCAAATGTGTTTTACTATTGCTATGTATTTGCCAAATAGCAGAGGTCATTTTATGGGCAATTCACAAACCACTTACTTTGACTGTCTCCCATTTAGCATTCAATAGGTGCAATTGGTCAACTTAAATGGATGAGACTAGCATGTTTTGGAGACAAATAAATTTGACTCTAAGCTTATATTTTGTAAAAATAAATGTTTCTTAGTATAAAACAGAGGAGTGGCAAAAAAGTTATTCTTATTATACGATACAAATCAAAGCCAATAGCTGTTCTATCAACAATGTTTCTTCACCTCCTGAAGTGTTTGAACTCACATATAACAGCAATGAGAAACTAGAAATGAAAGCCAACAAGCACAAGTGAAATTTGTCATGTTTTGACAGTTTTACTTTTGTAGGCCTCGTTGAAAGCATCCGTTCTGCTGCTGCTGAGATACAGTTTCAGTCACTTAGTATAGTGAACGGAGATGATCAAACTACTTTTTATGGAATGATATTTTGGTCAAAAGTACGTACTATTTTCTGAAGGACGTAACTGAATATTTCTTCTTTCACATTAATAAAAATAAAATCTCTTGATTTTGACTGGACTGTTTCAATTTTGAAACATCAAAATCCAAATCTTCCCCCTAACTCATTTTCCTTTCTACATCTCCTTTATTTTTCAATTTTGCTTTTGCATGACTGGTAATCAGATAATCTTCTTTCATCTCCTGCCTTTTTTTCTTTTTTCCCCTGTCCCTCGTTGATTTACGGACAACTCTTCATTTTTGTAATTCTCTGGTGACACTTGACACTAAAGGGAGTGTAAAGAGGAAGATGAAGCAGGTGTTATTCATGCACTTATGTGGACTATTGCCCAAGGGATGTCTGCTGAATCAAAGCAGTAGTCTGTGTAGCCCAGCACGGTGCCCACAATTGTTGCATTAAGGATGTTGCAGAATACACCTTTATCTGGATTTTATTTTTTTTTTTTGGTAAAGTATCCCTTTATGGGACTGTGTTGTCTATGAAATTCTGTAAATCCAGTTTTGAACCTGCAGATATTGATAATACAAGCACCTTGTTGCATTGTAGTCTAAAATTTTGCAATCTTCTGTAGAAAGTAAGGTTGCTGTGCATTTAATCTCAGTTTTC
This sequence comes from Merops nubicus, assembly GCF_000691845.1. Taxonomy (NCBI): domain Eukaryota; kingdom Metazoa; phylum Chordata; class Aves; order Coraciiformes; family Meropidae; genus Merops; species Merops nubicus. Next base: position 29,630 of record NW_008588087.1, read on the forward strand.
AGCTATGTTTATTGAACACCTTGTTCTTGTTGTCTGAGTATGTGGTTTAGCTGTGGGTTTGGTTTTTTTTTAATTATTTTTATTGGTTTTTTATTTGTGTGTTTGGATTTTTATTTTTGTGAAGTGAAAGGGAAATACAGTCACCCAAAGTCCCACAATTTGTTCTCACCTTTCTGATTTGGAAACCTTATTTACATCCCTGTCAGCCTTCTCTCTAAAGCAAATTGTTAGTTTTTTCAGGTTCTCATTGTAAGGCAGCTGCTCGTTTTCTCTTGACAGGATCCAAGCATAATACTCAAGATGTGTGTGTACAGAATAACAGCAAATGTATTTTTTTTTTTTTTTTTTTTTGGCTGCCATGGCATATTAGATCTAGAAATGTAAAGAATTGCCAAAAATAACTTCAAAACCTATTCTGAGATATGGTGCCATATCCTGGAGGTGCAGCGCTCCTCTCACAAACTTTTTCCTTATCTGTTGATTTACAAAAATAACATCTTCCTTTTATTTGGTGAAAAACTTTGAAGGCATTAATTTTCTTAATAAAAGAGTGGATTATTTACTATTTCTGAAAATACTGCACCTTCACAAAATATCCAGTACAGTTATTCAACAACTAGTTTAAAATAAGAAAAGGAATGTTATTGGATCTCATGCCATCCTTACAAATTTAATTTCTAGTCGTTGTTGGAAAAGTCCAAAGAAAAGATGCTGGAAGACAGATGCACTTGTAGCTATTAAACATGATAGATCAGTTGGGAAATGCAACTCAGAAAGCTGTGAATCTGTGTTATATAAAATCTGAGGTGTTACCTTAGGCTAAGTAGCTGTCCATTTAATTTTGTTCTATTTTTCTCCAAGCAAGGGATGCTATTAGTCTCACATATGTAAGTTTTTACACCACATCATCTGTATGGAACTAAAGTGCCTACCGAGATGTTAAACAGAAGTACCTTGGCCAGTTGTAATTAGACTCATGAAACTAGAGAGGTAAAAAAAGTCATTGAATATCTACAACACTAAAGTAATTACTGGAGTCAGCACACTTGCTTTAAGCATAGTTTTGTAGCTTTTGACCAGATTTTTGCCTTACAACTTCTTAAATTATTATTTTATAGCCTGAGATAAGGGAGTTGCTGATGTACCCTAAACAAAATAGTTCCATGTGCATGCCAGAATTGCAATATTTAGCCTATGACATTAAAGCGTACTCAGACTGAAAGGCTCATGCACAGCTAGTTATTTTTCATGACATTTAAATGAGCAAACTTTTAGGATGACTTGTTTATTAAGTGATGATAGCTATATTTTTTCAGGTTTGTAACGATTTGCTGAGAAACAAAGAAAAGTGAGTTGAATTTTAGTTCTATCATCCTTTTACTGAGCTTGTACTTTTTTTTTCCCCTCATAAGGTCACATATATTAGTGTTGCCCTTGTTGAGTGAAAGGCAGCCATAGAAATGAGCTCGTGGAGGCTCTGTTTAAACAGAGGTACCTAAACATGTGACTTCAAAGAAGGAACCCAGAGGATTTTTTTTTTGTTTTTACTTTTTCCACTGTAACTGAGAGTGTAGTCTTTTGGGAGTAGAGTTGTTAATGTAGGTGATGTTTATTTGCTTTGAAACATTTGGTGGACAAAATAAAATAAATGGTTCTGGAAGATCAAATAATTTCTCTCTATTTGCAGATGGTTCACTGATCACTATCTAGAAATGTTATTCATGGAGGAGAGATTGGCAGTTCATTAATTTGGAACAGTAATAATTTAGCAGAACTGATTGTTTTCTGAAGAGCAGAGGACTGTTGATTAATTATGTTTCTATGGTAACATTTTGTATCAGCAAGGACAAGAGCATGAGAATTGGTAAGAATGTTATAAAGCCATTTCATAATTAGAGATCTGGTTTTGCATATCCTGAGATAAAGACAAAAGTAAACTAAACTAATTTCTTAATTTTCAGATGCTCTGTGTCTGGTATTGTAGCAAGTAATATGAACAGATGTTAGATAAACTTGGCTTCCCTGATCAGGTATCAGAAACACAGTTTTTCTATTTGTTCCTGCAAATATAATAGATTTTTCTTTCCACTCTCTGCAACAGCATATGGCAGTTCTGGAAATGTGGTTCTACCACAGTTAGTAAGTTGCTGATTCATAGATGTTTTGGTAAGCACCTGCTGAATTCCTTCCTTCCTCAGTGAGCCAAGGATAAGCCTTAGAGTGCTATACAAGGACAGGGGCAGAGAAGCACTACAGCTGTGTGTTTGATGTTTGCAGACACCTGGGATAGGGGCAATCAGGAGCAGTTTGTGACTACATAGACATTTCAGTGGCTGTGCTGGGGAGGCAAAGGGCATGATGGGAGCCATTTCTCTAATGGCTTCTCTGCTTTTGTATGTGTATGTACGTTCACTGGATTTACACCTAGACAAATCTGGCACCGCTGACACCTGGGAAACGGGCTGTTTACAGTAGAAATCATCTGGTTTTGCTTTGAATGGTGATGGAAGGCAACAAGGATTAATTGTGGTGCAGCAAAGATTTCTGTAAAATGAGGAAGTAGGTTGGACTTGGTGATCTGAGAAGTCTTTCCCAGTCTATGTCATTCTATGATTCTATAATACGAAAAAGCTGAGTATAACAAAGAGCCATGGATGGAAGAAGACAGAAGGACCTGTAGAAGACCCAGGAAAGTGCACTTGTTGACGACGCTGATGATGACTCATGATCTGTCTGTATTATCTAGTCACAAAACAGACACTACTCTAGATTGTCAATATACTGGAAGAGGTAATAAATCCTTCTCCCGTGTCAGCGGTACCTTGTATTGATTCAGTGCTGTAGGAGCTATTCTGCCTCAAATAGCAGCACGACAACATAAATCTCATTTAGACTTAAATTCAGAGTCCTTCATCTATATTGCTACCAAACTCCTAAGGGGTTTTGTTGCAGGTTCTCTAACTACGCTAGCTGGGCTCAGTTTTTAATCCTCTCAAGTGGTTTTATAAAGCTTGAGCATCACCCAGCTTTCCACTCTTCTCTAAAGCATAACCATCTTTCACTGAATAAGTGAATCTTCTTATGTACATAATATGCTCCATTAATATTTTTCCATGTTGAAGGGGGATCAAGCCCTAATCATGAAATATTAACTCAAAGTTGTAATCCAGCTAGTTTCCCAATATTTTACATGTTCTTTTTTCATCCAATATTTTATTTTTTAATGATAAACCTCAGAAAGTTTACAAGCCTCACTACTTAAGCAAACTTCATATGCCATTCCTTGCCCAAAGGTAAATGAGATTCTAATCTATGGTGATATTTTCGTGAGCTTGGTCTCTTATTTGTCTTTTATTGTTATTATTGACTTGACAGAAAGCTGTCTTTAAAGGAAGCTGAAAATCCAAAATATACTGATGTGTATGTGGTAAGACATTATTGGTTTCTTTATTTGGGATCACATAATAATGCCTGAACCAAAATCTAGCCAAGCACGTATACTCAAGTCATGTCTTTCAGAATTGAGACGATGCTATGAACAATAAGTTTCAGAAGATAATAAGAATTAATTGTTTAATTAATGTAGATGTTTTTGAAAACTCGTGTCATTGCCAATCTGCATCATTAGGTCTTTAATTCTGTTGGTCCTGTAGAGATATTCTATATTGCTGAGTGGAGTCTATGGTGTCTGATTAAAAAAAATGTCATTGGAAAGCAATGGTTTCTACACTTGTTACCACTTCAACAGAACTGAATGCAGGCATTGTAATTCTAATATTTGCTAGTTTGATAGTTTTTTTTTTTTTTTTGTTGTTGTTTAAAACTTTTAATCTTGCCAAAACTATTGGTGGACAGCCTTGCCCTCTTCGTTGATCTTTTCTGAGCAAAAGCAGGAAATTTCCAGGAGTGTTGCTCTTGACTTGTCCAGTTTAGTCATCAGAGTAGTCTGAAATATAAACATAACTGGGGATTTTACTGAATCCAAGCCAGTACTTACAAGAATCACTGTGGGTTTCTTCACTGACATCAGACAAACAAGGCAAGTGTGACTGTAGTCTCTTTTGGGTAACCCATAAGAAGGTATGGGGATGGGGCTTCTTTCTCACTCTTGCCTTCCTCTTTTACTCCCTATACTGTACCTCCACTTGATCTCTCAAGTAATTAATTTCAAAATGTCTGACTGAAAACCAGTTCCCAATATTTAGCTAATTCAGAGCCTGGTTTTGCTTATCCATATACCTCACTAAAACCCGTCTACTAAAGGCCCAGCAACTTTTCACAGTCTGTTAGATTTAGGAAACTTCTAATTATTGTGCTTAGTATGTAGAGCTCCTATTTTTTCTTGGAGATGGAGATAGAGATATCTCACATTATCTTTCATTTTTAGTATTGTTATTCCTCCAGCAAACATCTTTTGCTACTCTAATGCATCTTGTGTTGTAATGCAGAACTCACAGAGTTTCTGCTTTCAAGCCAAACAGAGTCTACAGTAAGAAACGCAGATGGGAGATACTAAGTTGCTTGCTCCATAATGATCAATCAGCTTGGAGTTTGCTTGAGCAACACTTTTCCTTAGCTGGGCTAAGCAGAAAACTATATGAGTGTATTACATAAATAAAAAGCTCTTCCTTAATTGCACAGAGGAAATATCAGGTTTAATGACCTTAGAAAGAATTATTGTATTAATAAAAATTTTGCATCAGTAGATTACTTTTATATGTTAGCTCATTATGGATAAATTTATCACCTGAAGGGGAGAGTGGTGCAGAGTTTGGAAGAAAATAGAATAGAATTAGGAGTTTAATAATTGAAGTGTTTCAATTATATATAAGTATTTGTAGTTGGAATGGTAATTGTTCTTGGTTTGTTCTGGTTTTGCTGTTTGTCTTCTAGAATAGCTGACACTGTCATAAAGGTGTCCTACTTGGGCAGTCTGTGCAATGTGCTTCTCATTTAGGCTTACAATGAAGCCGTACAACTACTGTAGCTAAAACATTTCTCAAAACTAAATCTGATAGAAATTGAAAATTCAAAGTTTTACATGGTGGGTAATGTTAAAGTGTTTTGCTAGAACAGTCATAAAACAAAGAAATTTTGGTACATTGCTTTCAGTTCAAGGAGTGTACACCGTCTAGAGATCACAGTTACCTTGCAATAGGCAGATTATGCTTGTTTATCTTGATAATTACAAATGCAGATGTACATTGCTAAAGCAGTACTGAAATAAGAATACTCTTTCCTGCTTCTAGCTGCAGCTTTTTAACCAAAATTTGGGAGCGTGTTAACTTTGGAACTGCCCTTACACTTCTTGCACAGAATACTCAATACTGAAAATGGACTACTAAACTAATCTGACTTCTGGCCAGATACATAATGAATTTTTTTTGTTAGTTTGTTTTGGTTTGATTTTTGCTTTCCTCACCTAACCTGGGTGTTGCAGTTTGAGCTGATCGTTAACTACCTACTCTGAATGGTGGAAGATTGATTTCTCATCCCTTTATTCTAGCAGGAGTTGTAACATTATTACTATTTCCAACATAATATTTTACTTTTCCAGACAAAACAAAGCTCATTCTTTAACATTTCTCCACAGTTCAAGCCCCTTGTCATAAATTCTTTTCTGGTTTCTCTCCTTTTTTTAAGCATAGGGCCAAAACCTGAGACAGCATCTCATCCAGTGTTTGCTACTGCTGCCTGTGGCGTAACGATAATCTCCCATGCCTTTCAGATAACAGTGCTTTTAACATTTTCTTGACTGAGATCTGCTCTTCATGCAGCAACATCATTAACTTAAAATCAGTTTGCATGCTAGTGTAAACTGGATTTATTTTCCTACAGCACTGTTGCTGCCAACAGTCTTTCATATTTAAATATTTAGGACCTCCTTTTTTTATTTAGTACTTTCTGCTTGACATATGAGGGTTTTTTTTTATGTGTTTTCTGTATCAGCTCTGAAACTCATCAAGATTCCCGAAATTACGCGTTGTTTTAAGGTACATCACTCAAATCATAAACAAAAAGACTGAATATGGCTAGGAAAGACCATTGGGATGCTGCTTGTATGTCCTTTCAGTGAGGTAGCAAACTACTAGAGGGTTTAACTGTTTCAAAACTATCTGTTTTCTCAGTTCTCCCTGATGGTATTCAGAATTTGACCTTATTCATGGGCCTGATTAACACGAAACCAATCCACAATGACCATGATTTAACAGCTGCCTCTTTTCCATATATTTCTGTTTGCTTTCAATTAACTTCGCTGTTCTCAATAAATTTGGATATTCTTATACTAAGATAATTAATTGACTTGTTTTTTAACTTAATTGGACTTTGCTCAACAATCCTTTCTTGTGGTCCTATCTTTGCTTTAAAATCAATTGTGTAATTAGTTGTGTTTTCAAAACTCCAGTCACAAGGCATTTAATACTTCAGATTTTTCTTCTGCAGTACTTATTTGCTCACCTTCTCCAAACTCAATCAGCTACTCTTTCCTTTTACTATTTCCTGATTCTCTAAATGAGGTATAATATTTTTGTTCTTATGCTTATTATCTTTGGTCAGTTGTAACTCATGCCTCCATCCATATGTTTTATATTAATGGATACCTGAACTATTCTTTTGTCTTTCTCTGTCTTCCTCCTTTTCTGTTCTGATTTTTAGAGTTAGATGTCCTTTAAAATTTGGTCATAGTTGTGTCTTGTTATTTCCTGTCTTTTTCATTACTTTGAGAGATACTTTCTTGTCATGCTTTCTTATAGTATCCTTTATAATCTGCCAGCTCTCCTGAATGCTTTTATGATTTACATTATCTACTCAAGATACAGTGCCTACCAATAAGAATACTTTATTTTTTAACCCTGTCCTGACTTAGAGTTATTTTTCTAAGGACAAGTTAAGAAAATATTAAGGACATTTTAGTATATAAAGTATCAGCCTAACTAATTCAAAACAGTTCATTAACTATTCCTCATGTAAAAGCACAGTCTGTTACTCTTTTTTAGAGCCTCTGTTATTTTCAATGACATTGAAGTAAGACATGCTCTCCACTGCTTTACTAAAGTCCATAAAGTGAAGTTAAAGCATCCACTAATTCAAAATAGGCAGAAAAATTATTTTTTAATAAAAATGACAAACTTGGCTTGCTCAGCTTTTGGTAAAGTGAAGCTTCTTGTCTACAATTCAGTACATGGGTTGCATGTAGCCACATATTATGGCTACATGAAATACGCCTAAAGGATCAAAAGGACCAGATGATGCTGACTATAAGAACACTGGTTAGGTCGTTTTACACATTCCATTTATCAGTGTAAAATGATAAAGTCACTGAATAAAATACCACATAACTGTTAATAACATCCTCTGTGTTCATTGAAACAAACATATATACTTCATTCATATTAGGATTTTGAGAACAGTTTTAACTTAAAGCAGATAAAGAATTCACACTGTTTATAGCAAGAGCTAATGGTATTCCTTTAGATATTACAGCTGGGTTTACTTTGAAAACATATGAGTAATGACTTGCAGAGCTAAAAAATAAGTACTACAACCTACGTCTGGATGCTGCAGTCCCCTGCTTGTGTAAGCGAGATCCTGTACCAAAACCAAAAACTTTGCATGCTTTAGTGGGTGCAACTGACCTTCAATCACCTTTCCTTTGCAAAGGCTGGCTCAAAACTTACCATAGTCTTCAAAAGTCTTCCTATTAGTTCTTAAATCTTTATGTCAGGGATGTAAATTAAGCCTCTCCTGAAAAATTATATGTGCATTAAGCCATTCTGACACTCCAAAAAGCTGACAGAAAGCAACTGCTGTGCTGCTCTTGAGATATTTGCTTAGGAATGGGCAGAACCTGCAGCTGTGCCTGTTTTTCTGGTGACTGATCAGTTTTGTGTTGTCCAGGTGACAAAATGACATAAGGGCTGATTAGATGCCTTAATTTCTAAATCTCCTAAAAGCAATATTTTTCCTCTTTTTTAGTTTTATCCAGATTGTTTCTACCTTTGTATTTTTTTCTGCTCTCTAAGCTAATTTTTTTGCCCTTTTCAAAACAGTCTATTCTATGCCTTTTAATCTTCCTTTTTTTCTTTATTTTATTTTAACCTTCAGTTAGTTTTGATATATTGTTCTCAAAAAAAAAAATGTTTCTTGACTCATTTGACTGTGGATTACGATGTGTTTTTCTTCTTTCTGGTAAAACAGTGTCTTGTTTCCACCCACGTTTTCATGAATCTAGGATCAAATTAATCAAATTATTTCTAAAAGTAGAAGGAATGTATGCTTTCCATACAACTCAGGTGAGTTTACCGTCGTACATGGAGTAGGTCAACAAGTAGTGCATCTGCTGCACTATACAGACACGTTGACTCTAAAAAGAAAAGAGGAGGGTGGTGTGAACAATGTATTCATTTAATTCTCAGATCAATGTGTGTGACTGAGTGTGCATTAAAAAGTCAGGAGTCAGGAGAGGGAAAAAAACTTGACTGTTGACCATGCTGCTGAAGTTAATTTATTTTGTAGCTACAGATCACATGTGGAAAATCTTACTGTTCTTTGCATTGCTGGATAATGTTAATTTTTTGTCAAAAAAAGTAAAAACATTTCAGCTGGAAACTAATTTTGTGTTACTGAAGGTTATATTTATTATATGATGCACAAGATGACACTCTCATGTGGGGATTTTTATTAATGACCTTAGTTACCTGACAGGTAGACTCATGACAAAAAGAGAAAGGAGGAAGCCTGAGACAGCACTGGGATGAGTGGGAGATGTTCCCTCCTTCTGGCTGGGTTAACAGGGGGCTGCACTGGGGCACTGGTGAGTGGTGGGGGAGAGATGCAATGATACAGGAGAGCAAGGGGTAACGTGACACTGGGAATAAGCCCTGTGCTATCAAGGATCCCACAGAGACTCAAAACACCACGGGAGAGAGGAAGCACATGAAGCAAGAGTAAGTCTGGGTTTGTATGTGCCATGTGGAGCAGGGCCAGAGGTCCCCCATGCCTTTCTAAAGTCATGGCCATAGCAATGTCAAACACCTTCTAAACTATGTCTTTGAACCAGCAGTTCAGACAACGAATGACTTGTAGAGGAGCTATCAGAGCTGTGAGGCTAAGCTACGTGCTTGTCCTATCCTGGGGTTTACGATGACTGAATACAGTGCAAATCCAGTGTAAAAATAGTAAAAACCAACTCACACCATCTAAGTTTCTTTATCCGCTGTCACTGTAGAGCTAGATTTTTTTCTTCTTTTTTTAATCTCCTGCAAAAATCAAACTCTGACATTTTGGTCCCTAAAGGTTCATATCTTGTTAATGAGAATTTCTGGGTTGTCCAGGTGCTGTTGCAATACCAATAATAAGTGGACACATTGGCCTTGTAGCAGCTACACAAAAAGCTTGGAATGTACGAAGCTGCATGTAAATTCTGATCTCTGAATGACCTTCGTGTGAAGCCCTAAAGGCTTACCTTTGGGAAGTGTAATTTCTTACCAGAATACATGTAAGTAGGACGTCTTTTGGAAAGAAACATTCCTAAGGATTTAACAGTTTGGCTACTGCACACTGTGGAGGTTTACATATAATAAAAAACCCTAATGTTTTATTATAATTTACCGGTTAAAACTAAGAAAAATAGTTAAACCTAAGGAAAAATTCTGCCTCATGAAGGGAATGAGGCTGAGAACAGTCATGTCAATATCAAATCCCTGTTGTGTGCTTAGAGATGAAATGTTTCCTGATGGAATGTTTAGCAGTGTTCTTGAGACATGAACTAAAGATCATTATTTGCAAGAATAAGAAGTCCAAAGCTTAATCTGAGTATCATGGAGCATTCCTTCCTACTAACCCAATTTGACTTGTGTGTATATTAGTAAATCCTGTGTCTGACTTACAGTATTTCTTAGGTACCAGGCACTAAAATGTAACACTTTTAGAGAAGTCTTTTGATGCAGCTCCTAAAGACATCTTAGAAAGACTAGGCATGTAAGTGGCCACCACATAAAAAATAATAAAAATTTAAAGACTCTGTTGCAAAAAATGAGTTGGTGTTTGGTTTTGCAATTCTGTAAAGATATGGATCAGTACGCTCGAGCTGTTTTTCTTCAGCCACTTTCAGGGAGAACAGGAAGGCTCACAACAAAAATTTGGAGCAGAGCATTATAGAATCATAGAATCTCTATGGTTGGAAAGGACCTCTAGGATCATCAAATTCAACCACCAACCATTAGTAAGCTGAAAAAAATTAAGGAAAATTTTGTCAGGGATACCAAAGAATGTATTAAAAAGCTGCAAGTGAAAACTCAATGGCATGCAGAAAGAATATAATTATTCTAGTTTGCTTCTGTAATTTGGATGATGACATCATCTCAAACAAGACAACTTTAACAGTAACAGCTGAAATTCAGGTTTTGTTATTACAGCCTCTGGCATGCACAGGTTATGATGAATGAACAGCAGCTGGTTTATGACACTAGCAATGTCTCAAGCCTCTTTGTGAATGCTCTTGATAGAAGCTTGATGGTATGAGTCCAAGGGAAATGTTTGACTAGGCACAAAAACACTGAAGACAGAGAACATGCTATTTGTCCTACAAACTTAAGAACTGTTCCAAACCCACAGTTTTTACACAAGCTCTTCTCCAGCTGTGAAGGTGTTGTGATGCCTCAGGTGGTAAATGAGCCTTTTGTAGTGCCACTTTGTGTTGGTTATTAATTATATTTTTTCGAGACTTCAAAGACCTATGAGGTTTTGTGATTTTGAGGTCATTCAGCCTAGAGGCCCATAGGAAGCTAAGCCATCAAGATATCTGTACTGATTTGACAGCGGGTTGCACTTTCCCAGCTTACCTGGTACAAGTATAAATGAGCCAGCTCAAGACTTCTTTGGTCAGGAAGTCCCAGGGATCTTCTTATTTTGTTGATTTCCAAAGCCTTTCTGAAAGCCACCACACTTGTTCAGCTCTGAACAATCTATTGGCATTAGATTGCACTCAATCAGTACAAATTTATATAAACATTTGGTCTGAGAATGCTGGAAGGCACTTCTGTCAAACTCTTTAATTTGCTTTTTGTGAAATGGCAAGGAAGTATTCTTGTGTTTACTGTGCAACATAAGAAGTGCCTAACTTCCTGATTTCTACTGCATGTAAGAGAACTTGAATAATAATTTAAGTACTTCGCACTCAAATAGCTGCAGGAAAAAAAAAGAGCAGTAAAAATGTGAAAGCTCAGAGGAGGTTGCTAACTGTTGAACTAAGCAACCGAATACAGACTAGTATGAACTTTATATAGATAAGCTGTATACATCTACAATCACCAATGCTTTGACATTTTTCATCCCAACTATTTTCTAATGTAAAAAGAAAATGTTCCTGAAAAGTATAATGGAAAAAACTCTCTAAGCTATACAAAGCTATACAAGCTTCCCTACGCACTCTGCCCTTCTTTTTTTAGCAGGTTTTGAAATGTTATGAACAGGTCAATTCAAAATTGAGCAAATATTGTTTCAATTCAAAGTACTTTTATGGTCACAATAGAACTTTTGAGGGTGATAAGATTGACTTTTAGTATCACTGTCCAGAAAAATATAAGTACTTTTTTTGTTTGGTTGGTTTTTTATTTATTTATTTTTTTTAAAATTTTTTTTTTGGTTTCGTTAGTTTTGCTTTTTTTAGTGTTTTTTTTTTTTTTTTTTAGATGCAAACTGAAATTAGAACCCACACATGCAGATTTGTAATGAGCTATGTCATTCTTTCATATTTCCTTGTTTTTTCAGTTTTTCTTTCTTCTTTATACTTACACTGAAAAGCGACTTTTAATTAAGTAAAAGCAGTATTCAAGGCTGTTTCTAAAAATTAAGTTCTTTTGCCTGCCTCCTTCAAGCTGTTACAGTCATTTACATTTGGACAAAGAAGTAAGCTCCATCTCCTTTATAACCCAAAACAGCTCTGTAAACACACTATACTTAGGGATTTCAGCTGAGATTAGGAACCTGCTGATTCAAACATTAACCAGACTTCCTAGCTCTCAATTTCTCATACAGCAAGTAAATTAATGCTAACTGCAGTAGGAATGATCAGTCACATAGACTTAGTAATTTTTTGCTTACATTTTGGCAATAAAGATACAACCTGGAAAAAAAATCAATCCAAATTTGTAATAGTGGAAGAATTTGCATTTATTTGCTTTTTAAAATTTTAGCTTTACGTGATGACTCATATAGCTACAGGTTCTTCAGCTTAAGGGGAAACTTACTGTACTGGAAAATGAGCAGCCCTTGGTATGAAAAAAGGGCTAGTTTGTCACCCAGCTTTCTGCCAAAGAGGATTAAATCACTAAGCACATTCACTGATGCTAAAGGGTTTGGGTGAATTAAAAACTATTTGGCAGACATCTCTATGAACTCTGCAATTCTGCATTCCCATGCTCCTAGGATGGATCTTTTAATGGGCAACTGAGACTCAGAAACATCAGAAATTTAGACAAAGATTCATAAATAGGCTGACACCTGAACGAATGCTGGTGAGGAAGAAACTTCTAAAAAGTACCTCTAGTTGAACAGTGGGCTTTCTGCAGGGTTTCCTAATGGACTGTACAGAAAGTAATTTTTTTTTTTTTTCACTAACTTAGAGGGGAAAAAAGTGAAGCAGGAAAAAAAAAAAGTACTGAATTGGTAATTAAAACATAATTTTACCAAGCAAAAGTCTTAATCAGAAAACATTTTCAACAGCTCCCATCTAATCTGAAAAAGAAATAAAAAGATAATTTCTGTATAAACCCAGAGGCAACAAAAAATACCTTAGAGAACAGATTTTACAATATGAATAACTCTTAAAGAGAATGATTTGCAGGGTATTTCTGATAAAGAGGTTATAGAATTAACTTCCCTTCTAAATCTTACCTTTAACATCTAACAGTTTTTTGCAAACCACTTATAAAATTGGAAGATACCTTTGTGCCTTACAACTTAGGAAGTTATTTTGTTCTGCAGACTCTTTTGATTGCTTTTTGAAGATATCTAGTTTTGGCACCCATGTTAGCTGGTGATGTAGAGTTTCAAAGTTTGATTTTACATAGCAGAAAGACAAGTATCTAATCTCTTTTTCTGTGCAAGGTGTTTTGCTTAATCTCACTGGTGATTCTCACCATTTTTTTCCAGTATTTTTTTTCAGATATTAATCCTTCTTCTTTCAGAATGCTGGCTGATGTAAAGTCTTGTCCAAGGTTTTCAGGACAATGAAATACACATTATCAATAACACTATCCTTATGATCTTGAATATTGGCTGTTCCAAAGAACAGCACCTGCTCATGCATTTCCAGTACATTTGATTTATCTATCTTTTTAAAAAAATTTATTTATTTCTTAACCTGTTGGGTAGGTTTAAGAAGAAAAGCAAAAAGCAAAAAAAAAAAAAAAAGAAAATGGTTCTGTTTTTAAATTATTTTTTTTTTAAAATTACATTAAAAAGAATTAGAAGAGGTAGAAGGGGAACAAGAAGCTGTAGTTTTCCTGATGTAAGACACTCATGAAGCTTTCACTGTGTTTCAAAAATGTTAAAGGTACCTGCAAAAGATGTAGAAGAAAACTAAATGTCATTCTTCCCAGACTCCTGAGACTTGTGATATTCAGCAGATTTTTTTTTTTTTTAAATGATAAAAATATTTTCATTTCTCTTCTGTAAAGGAGATGACAAGATTTTTATTAGTATAGCGTACTCAAAGACAAATCTGGGTTCATCTTATTCGAAAATACTGACCTACAGGGATAATTGGTATTGTCACACTTTAGCAACGATGATATTCCTTCATCAACAAATAGGATTAATAGGTCAATATTGTCATTTATTGATAGAGGTGTTATGTTATGTATGTTATGAGTAGACATATAACTTCCCTGTGGAAGGGTAAATGCAGTGAAACAAGTTTTACAAAAATGGGCACACTGATCTATAATTACAATTCATCCCTTTGGTAATATCTTTTGTTTCAAGTTTTCTCAGGGAATTGAAAGATTTACATAATTTTTATCTATAGAAATTATTCTGCTTTGCCATGACCACAGTAAACTTAATTTATTGCATCCAAAATGAGATGTATAGAAAAGAATAACGCGTGATTACACAGTATATTAGAAATTCATAATGAATAGTGGAATTGATTAATAAGTGAGTAGGGTATTTCCTATAAATTATCTAGTATTTGCAAATGCTTTCAACCATCTGACAAATTCATTGTTAGCAGAGCTTGCTTGCAGTTATCTGCGAATCAAACACTGGATCCAATTTGATCCTTATGGAGTTTTAGTATGGAAAGGAGAGGCATCTTAGAAGAACTTTCTCTGCAGAGTAGAAAATAATTTTGAGAAACACAGGTTAACAAATGAAACTATGGTGGTATGAAGGAGGCATGAATATATAGGCAGCAGCTGCAACTCCTTTGAAACCTAAGATACAGTATTTCTGCTTAAATTTGGCAATGACTTTTACTTCTTGCATCCCTGTCTTTGGGTGACTTGGAACAATTGACCTTGTTATCTTGATTCATATCAAGATTCATATCTTGATTCATATCAAGATAAATAGGATATGCAGGTTACAAAACAACACAGCTTTGGTAGAAATACTGGTGGTGGTTTTGTTTGTTTGTTTGTTTTTTGTTTTTTTGAGGACTATCAAGAAAAAAACACCAATGTATTAAAATTAAGGTTATTAACTAATCTCAAATTAAGAATAAGAAATCCTTAATTAACACCATTGTATACTGTTCTTTGACTTACATTTAACTGTCAAAATTTGAGTTTCATGTCGTCTCCTTCTAAGTATGTAAATTATCCTATTCCAAGTGATTTGTGTTAGGTATGCCTGAGAAGTTCATCCTTCCACAGCAGTTTTATGTCCATGATACTGCTTTAAAAGTGAGTGTTAAGTGTCTGCATTTTTTTTTTCACTGGAAAATTTAAGGGATGGCTTAAAACAATCACTTTCTTGAATGTGGGGTTCAATACACATTTCTTCACTCCGTGGTGTATTACAATATCTCTACCCTATCTCTTTGCTACAATCGATTCTGAATAGGTTTGAATATGTAATCTGTATAATTTAAAGTTATTGATATTGTACTGGGTTGGGGTGGGGGGGGTGGGGGT
>NW_008588088.1:0-497 GCF_000691845.1 Merops nubicus
ATAGAGATATAGGCAATGGGTTTGGGGAGATGCATTCCTCCATATAATTGTTCTGCTCCCTACAATAAAAAATTTCAAGAGCATGAACATCAGAGGTTTCCAAGAACAAAAGGAGGAAATGCTGGGAAGATGGTAACCCTTTGCAGTTCTAGCATGACAAAATGAGTTTTGCTTCATTCTGTTTCTGATTGTTTATCGATTACTCCAACATGGAACATTTCCTTTCTGAGATGTATATGTGAAGTACGAAAAAGCTCTTTCAGTCTTCCCTAGAGAACACAGCATTCATTGTGTGTTTCGTCTTGATTTTATTAAGAGCAGTGAAGTCTTTCTCTTCGTTGCTCTAACTTGAACATATTCCTCCTTAGTTTTCCTTTCAGCTGACCCCAGAAGACATTAAGGTCTTGAGAAATTGGAATCCTCCTTTGAACGTCTACTGCACCCTCAAAATCCTTCTGGAGCATGAGACTTGTTGTATTCTAGTGATTCGAGTTCCC
>NW_008588089.1:0-1663 GCF_000691845.1 Merops nubicus
CGTTTTTCCGCCTCCTTCCCAGGAGGGCTCCTCCAGCCCCTCTCTGCCCCCCTAAACCCCTCATGGAAAGGGGCACGCTCCCCTCTCACACCCCAGCCTCCTTAGGAAACAAGCCTCTGGCTCCTGGTGGAACACGGGTGTCTGTGTCCCTCCTCCCCACTTCCCCCCCTCCCCAATTTCGAGCATTTTTGGGGCCGTTTCGTTGCTTTTGGTCAAGCGACACATGACACGGAGCTGGATTCGTAGACAAATGTAGCTGCTAGACGTTCTTTGGTGTGCTCTTTCATTTACTGTTTGCTTCCAAAGCAGCTATTTTTACTGACGGGAAAAAAAAAATCAAATATTTAAAACAATTCTGGCTGTTCCCCAAATTGAGAAAATAAAGATGGGAGTGAGCTTAGTGAGGGGTCACCGACTAACTCCCCATCAGCGGCCTGGCCAAGCTGGTCCTCGCGAGTCCTTCAGTCACAGCAGACACAAGTGAGCTTGGTCCTTCACCCACCAGCTCCCACCAGCCAGCCCCACACCAACACATCCAAAAACACAACAGTGCTTGGCCTTCATAGATGTTTTGGTTTTTTTATCCTCTTTCTGGGTACTTTTCTGAAGCTTTTGCCAGCTTTCTCTATAAATAGCAGAAGGTAGAAGTGCCTGCTGAAAAGCTGTGTGTCTGAACACGTGTAAGTGGTAGGCAAAAGAATACTTGCCCCTGGGAGAGAGGACCCTAAGTGTCCAGGAGAAATCTGGAGGGGGTGACCCCTGCACAAGTGGTCCTTGTGGGGTCCCACCAACAGCCATGCCATTCTCAGGGCAGCTCTGAGCTCACGATTTATCCTGCTGCCTGTGAGAGCCTCAGAGCCCCAAAACCACCGGGGACCCTCACCCAGGCTGTTCGACTTCAACAGCGTGGGCTTAGCTGGGCTCCAGGAGGGAAAGCCTGTGCATGGGCAGGGATTGCCCTGCATCACTGCAAGAGAGGAGAGCACAAACACAGCAGACCTTCTGCAGAGCCTGATCACCACCCGAAGGACCCCACAGCAGTGAGATGGGACACCCTGTCATCTCCAAGCACTTCTTCACGGGCTGGCTGCCTGCAGGCTCAGGACAACCTGTGGTATGATGTAAACCAGACCAGCTGATGGCCATCTCCCCAGACTGTCCTCAGCACCTTCCCTCCCCAACTAACCTGCCACAGGTTTCATTTACCTTCAGGGCAGCCAGGCCCTGGATGTCAGGAGGAGGTGAGGTGAAAGGAGTGCAGGTGGCTTCTTCAGGGATCTTTGCCTTCCCCGTGGCTCTGGGGAACAACTCTGGCTGGCTGTGGGGCAGATCACAAGTCTAGGATCTGAGGTACTCGTGAAATCAAAGCCCCCGCCATGTCAGCATCCATCCTGGCTGTTCTGCAAGAGTCCCTGGGAGCAGCAGCCTGGCCACTCAGTCCTCCAGGACAGGGAGTCCTACAGCCGGGCTCGCTCCTCTCGGGAAAAGCTGGGAAATCTGAACCACGAAGGGAGTAGCAGGTCACCTTCACCCCAGGATCCCATCGATCTTGTCTGTTCTCAGCCTGTCCACGCTGCAGCTTGTTCTGCTACGCAGCCAGGGTGTGGGGAAAGCCTCCTGGCCAGCCCTGCAGCCTGGCAGGTGGCACAACCTCCGGAGAGGG